>NC_039255.1:3305230-3528619 GCF_003368295.1 Carassius auratus
GCAGAAAATTCCCAGTCATAACCTGCGCTCTGCTCTGACAACCTCCATCAAGAGTCAGCGTATAATCAGCTATTTTCTGAACTAAACTGCATATCTTACTTCAACCTGAACGAAACACTCTGTCATAAAGATAGCAGTGGGGGGAGTAATATACCTCCAAATTAAGAGAAAATATCAGTGATATTGTGTAATCTTCGTGCAATGTAAAAGATGGAAACCTGCAATAGCTACCTTAAAGGAAAATGGACATTTGCTGAAAATGTGCTCACCCGCAGGTCATCCAAGATGTAGAGGAGTTTGTTTTTTTTTCATCAGATTTGTAGAAATATAGCATTGCATCACTTGTTCACCTATGGATGCTCTGCAGTGAATGGGTGCCGTCAGAATAAGAGTCCAGACAACTAATAAAAGGATCACAGTAATGCACACGTAATCCACACCTCTTCAGTCCATCGATTAATGTCTTGTGAAGCGAAAAGCTGCTTGTTTGTAAGAAACAAATCCTTCATTAAGATGTTTTTTGACTTCATAACATGGAGACGTTTTCACTGGAACAAGCATTATTATGGATTGTAGACATATATTTTTGCCAGACAGTTTAATTTGAAAAGATCTTAATGATGGATTAGTTATTATTATTATTATTTATTTTTTTACAAGCACACAGCTTTTCTCTTCCCAACACATTAACAGATGGGCTGGAGTGCTGTGGATTATTTGGGGATTATTGTGGTGTTTTTATCAGCTGTTTGGACTCTCATTTGGACGGCACCCATTCATTGTAGAGCGTCCACTGGTGAGCAAGTGATGCAGTGCTACATTTACATTTAAAGAGCTATTTCTACCTGATTTAACCCATAAAAGCTTTGATGGTATAAATTCATGTATGTAGGTTGGTTAGAGATTTTAAGTTTTAATGCAGTTCCTGCCTGCAGAACGATAGGTTATAACATCCATAAACTGTAGTTTTACATTAAAGAGTTCCCATGATGCAACCTGGGGTTAAGTGCTTTATTCAAGGACGTGGTATTGCAAGAGGCAACCAGTACTTATCCATTCAATAAGGTTAGAATCTGTGAACGTTTCATTAAAATCACCTAACCGCTAACACATTTTTAATTAATTTTTTCATAGAATGTGGTTAGACAATTTAAGGAATTATTTTTATTATTATTCTGGTTTAGTATGAAGCTGCATGCTCAAGAGTATTATGCATTATGTATTCTGTTTGCACATTTGAAAAAAAAAAATTGCCATTAGGATTTCTTTCCACAGTTTGCTGTACAGTCCTTTTAAAAGCCATTAACGTTTTGCCTGGAGACCTACTTTGGTCATAAATAGTGAGAATAAACATCCCATCTGCTACATATAATATGATTTAAACAATAATATTATTTTAATAACATATGAACATATACAAATTTTACTATGGGGATTTTTTGTAATATCACTCTTGATATAGGGCCATATATGAGATGCATGCAGAAAGATCTAATCTGTGCATCTTGTGAATTTTGTTTTTTTTTGTGTGTGTTTCTGCAATGTGTTTTCCTCTCATTTATTCATCACTTAGTAAAGTAGCAGCAGACTTTTCTTTGATAAGTCACAATCTGAGGAATCATTTAGGACAAGGAATGTTTAATCCATAGTTTCAGGGTTTTCTTCAGATCACTAACACAATTAAAGAAACAAAGCTATAGAAAAGGAGTGAGAGCTCCAGTCGAGCTCTGCGGCGTTGATGATGTCTCTGTACTCGGAGATGTACATAATTCATTCATAATGGATTACATCCTAATTCATCTGCTAGTACAGAGACATCATCAAAGCCACAGAGCTCGACTGGAGCTCTCACTCCTTTTCTATAGCTTTGTTTCTCTAATTGTGTCCTCTAATTGTGCTGCTTCACTCCTCTATAGAGTCGCTGAATTATCATGTTCCTCGGAGGCTGATGCAGCTCCTGCACTGCGGGATGCAGCAGTGAGGTTATTATATTTTGATTTATTTGGAGAATAGAGATGCTGTGCATGTACAGGACCAGAAATGCTCCACCAGAAGCATCTAATTAGAGCTGCAAAGCTTGTGTGTTTTGTTTTCTGATGGCCAGTGTAAATAAACACAAGGGATATGAAGATGGTTAGAAATGCACCGGACGCTCATTAGAGCAATGTTGCATATATTCTCCTCCATTGAATTTTCTTGAATGGACAGGCACAGATGCTGCATTCATTTACTGTATTATCAACTGCCTTGATTTTAGAATTAAATTATTCATTAACATAGCATTTAATGTCATTTTGATGGAAGATTAAGACAGTTATGAGGTCAGACATTTTCACTTTACTCAAAGCCATTAATACATTTTATATATATATATATATATATATATAAACTGAATCCATTATTTATGCCTTGTAATGCACCTTATAATGTATTGATCTCATGAATAATTGTGACCACATTTATAAAACTTCATAATACTTATCTATTCATTTTATTACACCTTTAGAAATTATATTTCATTAAAACAGATGTCAGACACCCAACAAGTCTGCAAATATTACAATGCATTTTAAATCTGGTTATAATTATTATGAAAGCATATAATGCATTTTAACATATGAAATCTTTTGTAAAGTGTATTACATAAAATCTTCAAATAAAGGTTTACCAATTTAAAAAATAAATAAATAAATACTTATGTTATTGTGAAAATATGGAGTATTTTGTTATTTAATTACAAATTGTACAATGAAAATAAGCATTAATACATTTGTTTACAAATTAATCTATATATAAATTGACTAAATTACTAAGTAATGTATTATTTGATATTTTAATGGGCAGTAAAAAGAGTAATTATAATTTATAAAATAAATATTAATCCAAATAGTTAAATTTTTATAGAGTTTAAATGCAGAAATGCAAAGCTTATAATTTCATGAAAGCACTAAATATACATAACAATGTGTATTTTAATTTTTTGTGGATTTACTTCCATAGTAAGTGCTTCACTGTAACCCAGATTTTTTATTTTCTATGCGAAGTGGAAATAATTTTTTGTGGTTGTGCCACAAATGCTGTTAATTAAGCTTATGCTAATTTCTCTTTTATGACCTATGTACTGTATTTATCTCTTTATATTCTCTTCTCTCATTCTGATAGGAGAAATTCAATCAAGCGATTCAGTTCATCGTCGCCTGAATATGGCAGTGGTACAGTAAGTGATCGAATGTGGTTGAATGTTTTGAGCAGATACCTCAAGTGTGTCTTTGGGTGATCGATGACGATGTGTCATGTGCCTAGTGAGGAGGAGGTGTGTCTGATCCACTGATACCAGCAGAGATTGAAAGATCTGCACAATGTGGCGGCTGTAAATGGGGCTTTCTTGTTAGTACAGGGCTAGTGATTGATGTTCCCCGTTCTCTGTTATCATGGCCTGCAGACTTCAGCATTGTCATCCTGTATAGATCAATAAACCTGGAAGCATTATTCACGGGGTTCTCCCTCCTAAAGAGAATATGGATGACTCACTGTTAAAATGTATATATACACTACTGTTCAAAAGTATAGTTGAAAGAAGTCTCTTATGCTCCGGCTGCATTTATTTGATCAAAAATATAGTACAATTTGATCTTTTTTAATTTAAAATAGCTGTTTTCTATTTGAATATATTTTAAAATGTAATTTCTTCCTGTGATGCAAAACTGAATTTCCATCATCATTACTACAGTCTTCAGTGTCACATGATCCTTCAGAAATTTGCTGCTCAGGAAACATTATTATTATCAATATTGAAAACAGCTAATATGTTTAATATGTAACAGTTAATGCACAATACTTTTTGCGGAAATCGTGATACTATCTTTTTAGGATTCTTTGAAAGTTCAAAAGAACAAAATTTATTTGAAATACATATTTTTGTGTAACTTTATAAATATATTTGCTGTCACTTTTGGTCAATTTTAAGCATGCTTGCTGAATAAAAAAAGATACTCATACTATTTTCATTATAAACACAGCTTTAGTATTCATGGAAGTGTATGGTACTGTACATTCAGGTTGTTTTAGTAGAGAAATCATATTGACAAACCTGTTGGTGTTTCAATTTAAGGTTGCCCATTGATAGCATTTGTAAAAACACAGGTATTAAATTGTGCAGCTTGTGTCGTGTGTTATCGACTCTTGAGCACATTTGCATTGATCCAGCGAGTGACTCACCGTTAGATCAATGCATTTCATTAAACATGCTAGTGGCACTGTAGTGGGAAAGACCAATCTGACAACCCAAACACCTCATCATGAAGAATATTATTCAGTCTGAAAACAGAATCAGCAATTTCCTTGAAGCTCTTAAAGGAATAGTTCAAAAAGAAAAAATGTAATGTCACCCTACAGTCATGACAGTACGTGGAAGCTAGTCTTTTCACTGTCACTTTTCATTGTGTTGCTTCAGAAGTCCTTCATTAACCCCCCGGAGCCACGTGGACTTAATAATGGATGGGTGCAATTTTTTGGACTTTATATTTTGGGCTACCATGCACTCCCATTATAAAGCATGAATTAGCCTGAACATTATTTAATATAACTCTGATTATATTCATCTGAGAGAAGAATGTCATATACACCTGGCTTGAAGGTGAGGTATTTTTTTATTTTTGGGTGAACTATACCTTTAATGTTTAACAAAATGTAAGCTTGTATTAAAGCTGCAGTAGGTAACTTTTGTAAAAATATATTTTTTTTTGCATATTTGTTAAACCTGTCATTATGTCCTGACAGTAGAATATGAGACAGTTAATCTGTGAAAAAATCAAGCTCCTCTGACTCCTCCCAGTGTCCTATTGCCATTTGGAGAAACTCCATCGCTCCCGGTAAAAAACAACCAATCAGAGCTGCGGTCTGTAACTTTGTTTGTATTCAAAATGTAGAAAAATGTATATAATAAGCGAGTACACCATGAATCCATTTTCCAAACCGTGTTTTTAGCTTGTCCTGAATCACTAGGGTGCACCTATAATAAGTGTTTATATTCGGACTATTTTAGATTGCTTCAGGGATACCGCGGCGGAGTAACCCAGAACCTTTGTGATTCTTCATAGACATAAACAGAGAGAAGTAGTTCCGGTACAATGTTCTTCCGCAAGACGCAAGCAGTTCTGTTTATTAACCGCTAGAGCGTCAAAAGTTACCTACCACAGCTTTAACTGAAATGACAGTCAAACTCATTAGTATGAATACAGTTACTGGATCAGAGTGAATTATGTTGAATATGTTCTCTCATAGTTCATAAATTTCTCTTCAGTAATCCCAGTCAGATATTAATGGATTATCAAAGCGCTTTCTTCATGATAATCCTCCGCTGGCTGAATAATCATCTTATTTCTTATTGACTGAATGAGCAGAATGTATTTAACATGAACTTATAACCAGTAATAGGTGTAAGATGCCATCTTAGAAAGACTTTTGCAGACGACAATTCAGCTGAAGAGATCTTTTGTTTTTCTGACACTTTTTTTTTATGACAATTTCAATAAACTGAGATCGATTTGCATTAATCAGACAGTTTTTTAGGTGTCAGTTGATCTCTTAATGCCTGAAGTAATAAATGATTCTTAAAGGGATCTCATTATGTAAATGACGTAAATGAGGGAGTATGTAATCAGCGCTTCAGGCCTGTCAATAGTATAATGAAGCCCGTTTTAGCACCAGAGAACTGTGGGTGTTGTACTTAATTTACAGAATCTATAAATACTTGATCTTAATCAATGTAAACTGTTCCACTAACATATTTGACAAAATTAGAAAGGCATTTCAACATTTTGTGGAAACTGGAAAACGGTAACCCCTGTAGTACAAAAGATTATTACAACTAATATTTAGTAGGTCACAGCTGTCAGAAATCAGTAGGAGTTGACTTCAGCACATCTCTAGTGTCTCACACCGCGCTGCTGTGATCTTGCTCCGCTCTTCTTCAGGTCTCTTCTAGAGTTCGGTGACTGTAGAGGGTTTCTAAGACACAACTCAGTCACCAGTGACTCTCCAGAGATGTTCAGTCGGGTTTAGAGCAGGACTTTTCATTATTTCAGTGTTTTCAGCTTCAAGAACTGCTTTACCTGTTTTACAGTGTGACAGGAACATTGTGTTTGGCAGATTGAGAGATGTTTGCAGGGAAGGAACCGTATGTTGCTGAAGGAGGTTCTGATGAATATGTGTCTGTATAAGAGACCAAACTCCTGATACAGAGAACATCCCTCAAACCATCACAGCTCCTTCTTCTTCACACACTCAGCTTCAGTCTTTCCCCAGTGTGATGCTGATCATAATGTTTCCCAAATAAACTAAACTTATCTGGACCTCCTCCTGTCTTAGGATTTCAGTCACCTTTGGGCAGCCCGCAATCTTGCATTCTCAGCGAAATTAATAATGTTGCCAGTGAAATAGGGCATGTCATAATTAAAAGGAAACTAGCACCTAACCAGATTAACACAAATAACCTGGTGGTATCTGAAAGTGTTCTTTAATTTTTATTAGTTCTTTTTCATATATCTCATTTAAGTGTTTTATACTTAGCTTCAAAATACAATTTATGAAATATGCTTAAAATTGGTCTCCTACTCCTGTTAGGATAACTTCAAATAGGGATAAGCAGTGATCCTGAAATGTAGAAAAGTGTGTCCTCAGAATTAATTTAGTATAAAATTATTTTTATATAAATAAATAAATACAAATATATTTAAACATTTATTTATGTGTGCATAATTTAATTTAATTTAATTTAATTTAATTTAATTTAATTTAATTTAATTTAATTTAATTTAATTTAATTTAATTTAATTTAATGTTTTTATACTCATCCACCACCTGAATTTGATGAAGTCCCCCCCTCCCAAGCATGTTGCATCACAAGCTGTCTGGTGCTTATGTTTTTTTGTTTTTTTTGTTTTTTCATTAATGAAACAACTTCAGTGGAGAAGGGTTTTAAGAACTGAATGCCTTAAGCTGTGTGTTTTGGCTTTGGCCATTCTGCCTTCCCAAAGAATTAACTACAACATTTAATTCAATGTAAATTCCTGCACAAATCAAATCATTGTCTTAAAGTGCTTTGTTCATGCTCTCAGCAGGCATCTTTCGGTACCAGAGCTGTTGTATTGCAATTTCAAATCAAGTCTTCATGACTTAAATATTCATAGATTGAAAATAAACTGAAGAGTAGCAGACCAATTTTCATTATAATTGTTGCCACCTCTTTAGAAATCACTCCTGTGGCCCCCAGATTTCATTTTTTATTTCCACATGTTTCGTTTGTGTATTTTTGCTGTGCAGATTTCAAGAGGCCAATCCTTAATGGAAATGTATCTTTGTCTTTTTTTTTTTTGTGAAAAATTTTTTTTGAGTCGAAGTGGCTGTAAATTTACTGTGTCGCATCCTATTCTAACCAATTAATGGGTCACTGCAATTCACAGGCTGTAAGATTTAGATGCAATGTGCAAACAATGTTCTATCTGTTCTAGTTACCAGACCAAACATTAAATTTCAGCTAACATTTATTCTGAGGTTTGACAGTCCCAGGTGAATCATACATCTTGCTTCGATAATGTGATGCAATCCTGTTTGAAACAAGAAGTTCAATGTTTTTCTCCAGTCAGGGATGTGGGGAAAGCATTCCAGAAAGTTGCAAAAGCTGGATTAACCACTCCAATTTACAGATAATATGGTATCTCTGCTCAATAAGTCGTACTGAAATTACTTCAGTCAAATTCTAATTTGTGCTTGGAGAAAGTGCTTTGTGAAGCTTTTGCTTGTGTTGCAGTCTGAGAAACATAAGCTCTGTCTGAATATGTGCTGCCTATCTATAGACAACATTTAAAGGCATCATAGACACCCTCCGATACATAATTATGCTGCCTCATATACCTTTTGGACAAATGTAAATAATAGAAAGTGCAAATATATAAATAAATGCATCCAAAATGTCAGGAGAGTTGTAAAAAATACTATATGCAAATACAACAAAAAATATTTATTAACATGCTTAACCTCATTAGAAAATATAAAAGATGTAATACTGTATATATATTTATTTATTTATATAAATGTTTTACTATAATAATAATAATAATGGCAAAATATGGAAATAATGATAAAATATAATGGAATATAAACAATTATTAAACAATATTATTTTTTTGGTAACACTTCACAATTATGTGTCATTTGTTGGCATTAGTTTATGTATTAAGTAACATGAACTAACAATAAATGATACATTTGTTACAGTATTTATCTTTGTTAATGTTAGTTAATGAAAAAACTGTTATTCGTTCTTCATTGATGTTAGTTCACAGTGCATTACTATTAACAAACAAATTTTGATTTTAATAATGAATTAGTAAATAAATGCTGTAGAAGTATTGTTCAAGTGTTGTTGTATTGCGTTGACATTTCTAAAGTACGTTTAGAAACTGATAGAACTAACTGATGGCTAGTGAATCTATTAAGGCAGAGGAGCTTCTGCAGGCTCAATGAATGAGTATGAGGTTTATAGTGTTCTTTTTATAGTCTTTTCCTCATGTGTTTCAGCCGATGTTTTGCTACACAGGTTTTATCATGTACTATAGTCACTTTGACTCAGTGATGCATTTAATTTGCTTAAAAGTGATTATCAATAAGTCTGACATTCAGTTGCACTTTTCCAATCTGAATGGAAGTCAACATTGATATTGTAAAACGAACTATATATGTGGGAATATATATATCTATATCTATATATATATATATATATATATATATATATATATATATATATATATTTTTTTTTTTTTTTGTCAAGCTCAGAATTGTGAGGGGAAAAATGCCAAAAATAAGCCACAATAAACTCTTTTTATTTCTTATTCCATGGCAAAAAATAAATAAATAACAATAATTGTGTGATGTAAACTTAGAATTCTGAGAGAATGTCACAGTTCCAAGATATAAACGCAGAATTCTGACTTTCTAACTAGCAACTAACTTTTTATTTTATTTGTTTCGCCACAGAATAAAAAAATAAAAAAGGTGCAACTGTTTTTTGTCTTTTTCTCAACATTTTAGGGAAAAAGTCTTCTTTTGTTTACCGTTGTGGAAACGGACTTCCATATGTTTACCAGTGACAAATAATAATCCAATATCATATTAAACCCAAACAGTGGCTGGATGATCAGTAATTGTTATTTCTAACACCTGATGGATGATGTTTATGTAACAGTTGGGCATTTATTGGTTTACTTGCAGATTGATTTTAATAGAGACATCAGTCTCATTCATTTACTTTGCTTTCTCATTCTGGATGCTGTATTGAAATGTGTTGCACAACCTGATTAATGATGCCGATTTCATGCTGCACATGTTGTAGAAACAAGTAAATAACGAATGGCAGTAATGCATCAGTCCAGGGGTTATAATAGAAGGACATGACGACTGGTCTCTGAAGGGCCGTTGGCAGGGTCATTGCCATCTCTGGCGACATTAATAACCGACGGTGATCCTTTTATGGCACTAGTGACCAATGAGAGGGAGTTCAAATGCATTTATTTCCAGTAAGAGGCCTTTTAATGGACATTACTGTAAAATGACAGTTCACTCGAGGCCACAGTTACAGTCCCAAAGCTTCTTCTATATTGCACCGCTGGTTTCTCTGTGTTTAATATGGCCATTATTTAAATGTTGCCTTGGCTTAATAACATCAAATCACATTTATTATACTGCTGTTTCCCAAAATACTTAGATTGTACATTGAGTCTTTATACTATGGAGTCAATTTAACGCCGTATATATACGCAAAAATGTACGTTTTGCAAATGAAATTAAAGTTTTGCAGACGATAATTCAAGTATTGAGGAAAAAATAAATTTGCTTTTTGCAAACAAAAATTAAGAATTGCAAAACATAAATAAAACAGCGCGAAAGCAATGATTTTGCAATAAATATTTTACATGGTCATATCTATTAATTAATTTGCACCGTTGCTTTTATTTTGCGTGTCAGTCTAGTTTGAGCGTGCGATACCATTTTCCCTTTGTGCTTCACTTTTCTGCACGTCTCTCTTTGTGGCACTGTTTTGACGTGGGGGCGGAGTCAAGGTACGGGGGCGTGTACAACATGACTCCCTGGAAGTGACGTCATCGGCCCGAGACGCAGCTCACTGATCCAGAGCAGAGCAGAGACTTTCGAGTGGATCGTTTATTTTTATTCGGTAGCATTAAAACATTCATGTTTTCGTTTTATTTACTTTATTAACAAAACACTCTTAGAAAAAAAGGGTTCATTGGGGTTCTATATAGAACCATAGTGGTCTTTACTCAACTCCAATGAACCTTTTATGCTAAAAAGGTTCTATAATGACAAGAAAGAACCCTTTTGGCACAAAGGTTCTTGAGACTATTATTCATTCATATATTACATCATTCTGCAACATTTTGTATTTGTAATCAAATTATTGTTTGTAGTAACTTAATATCACATTTTAATCATGCTGATTTTTGGAGAAAAACTGAAATGGCACTCTTCGTGTGATATTGATAACCCATATCTTGAATTTTGTGATCATTCACATGCATTCATAAATGCATTTGAATACACCGAATAATGCAGTGAAAGAACGCACTCAAAATGCACACACACCACGCACACTAGTATGACTTCATCATGTAACTTAACATTAGCCTAGATGGATGCACTTTTAAGGCACAATTTAGTTTTTGAATATACTTGATACTGTTAAAAGGCACAGAAAGTTCACAGATCACACCTAAACACGCGTGTAAAACGTAATTAGAACTACTAAATTAGTTAAAAATGCCTATCCATATACAGCTATGATTCCCGAACTGACTCAGATGATTCACGAACCTGCTCCAAAATTCCAAATTGACTCAAATGATTCGCGAACCCGCTACGAACTCCCGAACTGACTCAAATGATTCGCGAACCCGCTACGAACTCCCGAACTGACTCAAATGATTTGCGATACCGCTCCAAACTCCCGAACTGACTCAAATGATTCTCGAACCCGCTGCGAACTCTAAAACTGACTCAAATGATTCGCGATCCCGCTATGAACTCCTGAACTGACTCAAATGATTCACAACCTGAAGTTCCCATCCAAATCACATGACAACGCCAGCGATACTATTGGCTTAGTTCTCTAATTTCATAAAATTTTCTGATTTTAAGGAACGAAAAGTATGTTGTTAACAAAAAAAAATCAATATTTCCATTCCGAACTGCTTTCCACATCGAAACATCCACGAACATAACCAGATGAGCAGATCACTGACTCAAATGATTTGCGAACCCGCCACGAACTCCCGAATTGATTCATTTGAAAAAATGATTATATAATCAACACTTCCATGATTCGTTAATCTCGACAGCTGTAATAGTATATATATATATATATGAGTTTTGATGCCTTCAGTGTGAATCTACAATTTTCATAGTCATGAAAATAAAGAAAACTCTTTGAATGAGAAGGTGTGTCCAAACTTGGTCTGTACTGTATACATATAAATATATATATATATATATATATATATATATATATATATATTAGGGGTGTAACGATACGCGTATTCGTATTGAACCGTTCGGTACGACGCTTTCGGTTCGGTACGCGGTACGCATTATGTATACCGAACGGTTCGTTGGAGTAATTAATTATATTTGAAAAAAAAAAAAAAAAAAGAGAGAGATAGAAATATAATGATATGCGTTCAACAAGGTAGCCCAATAACCCAAACAACGTAACAGGCAACGCCCCTGACACTCCCGAAGAAGAAAAAAACACCATCTTATATGTTTATGTTAGGCTACTCAGCAGGCGCTCGCTCACTCAGTACGCGCTGAAGGCTCGTTGCAAAATAGCCAATGCGTTTAACAGACTACAAATGAGAAGATCCCCCAATAACCAACAGGTCTGGTGTTTGGGTGCACTTTGGATTCCCTTTAAGCTATAATGGTGATGGCAAGAGAGTGGTGGATAAAAAAACAACGGTATGTCGCATCTGCAACATGACAGGGTACACCAGCGGGAATACAAAAAAAAAAAAAAAAAAAAAAAAACACCAGCGGGAATATCTGGGATATATGCGTCAGTACTATCTGGGAAAAGACGAAAAAAAGGAGAAACATGCACGCAGCAAACTATCCCTGCAGCATTTAGACACTATAGCTTACAGGGAATCCAACCCAAACACCAGACCTGTTGGTTATTTTAGGATCTTATATTTCTGGTCTGTTAAATGCATTAGACATTTTGCAACGAGCCTTCAGCGCGTGCTGAGTGAGCGAGCGCCTTAGGGGCCGTTCACATATCGCTCCTAAAAACGCATAGAAAACGCTAAGCGCGTCTTTCTCCTCCTTTCCAAAGCGCTCGGGCAGAAGCGCTCATGAGGCGTCTGTCTTTGCTAAGCAACAATGACGTGCTCTCTCCATGAGACGCGGAAATTTCAGCGAAGGATAAATGGATTTGCAGCTCTAAAAATCGCTTGCAGTAGCTCTGCTACTAAATTTATTTCAAAATTGCAATCCATATACAACTACGATCAGCTGTTCCTTCATCTTGGCTGAGCTCTCAACGTTGTTACGGGAAAGGATGAAGCTGATTGGTTGGTTCTTGTCACATGACCCGCGGTGCGCTTGCGGCATTCTGAAAAGTTGAGATGTTTTTACATTTTGCTGTATCTAAAACGTATCGAACCGAACCGAACCGAACCGTGACATCAGTGTATCGTATCGAACCGAACCGTGAATTTTGTGAACCGTTACACCCCTAATATATATATATATATATTTGAGAGGGGTTCCACATGTAATAAGCATTTCGTATGCAAAGATGTCAGCCAATCACAACAGTTGTCGTTTACTCTGAGTCTCACAGCAGACACGCCCCTTCAAACAGAGCAATCAAGCCAGAGGGCTAATATCAGGATATAAAAATGCTTTTTATTTCTAAATTTTAAATGTAAAAATCATACTAACAAAAGTACACCTAAGGAAACGTAAAAAAAAAAGGAAATAATCCATGTCATGGGACCTTTAAGTACCAAGTCTATGTAAACTATTGAACTGAGTCATTTTTATAAAGTAAACTATTTTCTCTTGTGGACAATATATTTTATGTGAAATATCTGATTCAGGCTAGTACTAAATAAACAATGAGATGCATTGTGTATGATCCCTCTTTTGTCAAAAATGTTTCACATTTTGTAGATTCTGCAAGGTGTATGTAAACCTTTGACCTTATATGTGTGTATGTACAGTATCCAGTCATACATGTGTGTGTGTGTGTATATGGCAATAACATTTTTGTCCATATGTCATGTTTTTTTTTTTTGCTTTGTTTTTTTTTAGAGACAAATGAAAAGGAGGGAACTGTCTTTAAGCTGTGGAGTCAGATGGAGGGGTCACATTTACCTCAAAAACAGCATTGCAGAGGACTCTATTACTACTAGAACCAACTCAAGCACACAATGGTGACACATTTATAAGAACATTTCCCAGTTATATAAACATTTCCCTGTGGTAATTATTCAGATTATTCTCTTTATCTCATTGTGTAGCACTTGTTTAAAGGGTTTGTTCACACAAAAATTACAATTCTGTCATTAATTACTCACCCTCATGTCGTTCTAAACCTGTAAGGTCTCCATTCATCTTCGGAACACAAATTAAGATATTTCTTGAAGAATTCCGAGACCTCTCTGACCTTTCAGCTGACACATAATAGCATGCGCTACTCACGTTCAGTGCATGGATCCTCAGTGCATGGATCCTCAGTGCATGGAAAATAGCACCATGGTGAAATCAAGGAGACAATTTGTTGAATAAATTCGTTATATATATATATATATATATATATATATATATATATATATATATATATATATATATATATATATATATATATATATGGTACAAAAAGTATTCTCGTAGCTTCGTAAAATTATTGTTGAACCCCTGTTGTTACATGGATTATTTTACCGATCTTCTTGCCACGTTATTGGACCTATATCATTATAATTACATTGCTGTCTATGGAAGGGTCAGAGAAGTCTCAGAATTCATCAAAAATATATTAATTTGTGTTCCAAAGATGAACGAGTTGTCTTACAAGTTTGGAACAACATGAGGGTGAGTAATTAATGACAATATTTTTATTTTTGGGTGAACTTACCCTTTAAGCTTAGTGAATATTATGTACAGGAAGCACTAGAAGTAGAGCCTTGTACTGTTTGGGGTAGTGTACCAAATAAACTTTTAATTTAGCCTTTTTTGTGCATAAATTATCAAAAGGAAAGAAAAGATGCAAAGTGGAACATCTTTTGCATTGTTTTTTGTAGTAATTCAATTTTTTTTAATGTGAATATTGTTTTAATAGAGTGCTCAGTACAGTAATTGTCTATACATCTAAATCAGTATGTTAAACGTTTTGTTGTCTTAAGAGCTTTCTATAACAACTTAAAGGAACACTCCACCGTTTTTTGAAATAGGGCTTATTCACATTATTTCCTACATTTAGATAGGTGGGCAAATGCATTTTTGTGTCAGTGCATGCATTGTTTTAGTTTGACTGGGTCGGCGTTAGCTTAGCTTAGCACAATGAATGGAATCCTTTGTTGCCAGCTAGCATGGCCTGAGTAAAAGTGATCAAAAAAATAAAAAAAAACCCACTTAATTACTTCTTGTGGACTGCGTATTCACAACGAGTACAAATAGCGATCCAGATTAACACTAGGCGATTTCCTAGGCAGATATTGGCTTGGGACTATATTATGGGGAAGCACAGGCGAAGCACTGCTGCTTAGGCGAAGCACTGCTACTTCGGCGCAGAGATATCACGCAACACATGAAATCCCACGACTTCCGTCAACATACCGGCGTGAATGGTAGCTGCCTGGCTGTTTTCCTTACAGTACACGAATGGCGATGAACATGGCTGATTTTGAGAGAGACGAAGAGGGTGACTTCTCAGACAGTCAAGAACCAGAACCATACCTATTTGAACCAGAGTTTACAGAAGACGAGCTGCGTGCTTTGGAAATAGAACGACAGTAGGAGACTGCGGTCAAGCCAGCCGCACTTCAGAAAAACACCGTCAAGCCAGCCGCGAGTGAAATTTATATGCGCGTGTATTAGTTGCGATCGCTCAACAGCCTGAGGACGTGAGGATGAGAGCCAACATGAACTGGTGGTGTGAATGTGGGGGAATATGCCAATCTATGCCGACGGAAATAGAGTGTCTTTGCTGTAGAGAGTGGGACATGTTTTTGCCATTGATGACCAGGCTCAACACGTCAGATCAAGATGAGCGTGCCCGAAGTTGTGTCACATCTACAGAGGATTTCACGGCGCTGATCCATTCTGCAGTACTCGATTTTTTTTTCGGTGTGACAAAGTGAACTGGAAAAAACGCCCCACGCCGAATGGACCAAATGGACAGCTGTCCACAGAGTAAGTGATTATTTTAATCATGACGCATGTATAGATCGACCCATATTATACCTGTATTCACATAGAGTTGATGTTTTCATGTGTTGCGTGATATCTCTGCGCCGAAGTAGCAGTACTTTCTTCTGTGCTTCCCCATAATATAGTCCCAAGTCAATATCTGCCTAGGAAATCGCCTAGTGTTAATCTGGATCGCTATTTGTACTCGTTGTGAATACGCAGGCCACAAGAAGTAATTAGGTGGGGTTTTTTTATTTTTTTGATCACTTTTACTCCGGCCATGCTAGCTGGCAACAAAGGATTCCATTCATTGTGCTAAGCTAAGCTAACGCCGACCCAGTCAAACTAAAACAATGCATGCACTGACACACAAATGCATTTGCCCACCTATCTAAATGTAGGAAATAATGTGAATAAGCCCTATTTCAAAAAACGGTGGAGTGTTCCTTTAAGAGAAAAAAATATCAGTGCCATAAGACAGTAAAATATTTATTTATTATGTAAGATGCTTGTAATGATTGCTTTAATGGTATTAATTATTTATTCTTAAATATAGTCACATTGAATTCTAGATATGTATGCAACTTATTTGTGTGTGTGTGTGTTAGCATACCGGTCTGTGTGTATGTGTGTGTATATGTATATAAAAAATAGTTGATCCTCTACACATCTTTGGCCATTTTTTGCTATTTTACGATTCACGAAGGCGCTTTGAACTCCCGAACTGACGCAAATGATTCGCGATCCCGCTCTGAACTCCCAGAATAACTCAAATGATTTGCAAACTCGCTTTGAACTCCCAAATTAACTGACACAAATGATTCAAAATCTGAAGTTCCCATCCAAATCAACACCGCCAGCACTACTTTTGGCTTAGTTCTCTAATTTCATAACATTTACTGATTTTAACGTACAAAAAGTATGTTATTAACAAATAAAATATCAATATTTCCATTCTGAACTGCTTTCCACGTCGAAAAATCCATGAACATAACCAGGTGAGCAGATCACTCTCTCACTATTTGATTGCTCTAGTCTTCATCCACTCATCATCATCATCCACCAATCAGAACACACAAGAACTCTTTTACCACAGCTGCTGTGCTTCAAAAGCTTTTGCAGCAGCTGACACTTGTTTTCCAAAGCAGAGGACATATTTTAGTTTTTTTTTTTTTTAATCAAGAACAGGTCTGATGAGAAGAATATGATGTAAATGGATATTAAAGGAAAATAAATCCAGAAGATGGCGGTAGTGCAACAATAATGGATGCAAGCTGCCGATAAACCCTAAAGAAGAAGAAGAAGACACTTGTTATGTTGGCTTGACAACATAATATATATTTTTAAGAGCTTCTTAAAATACTATATTACTTCGATATTATATCCAATATTATTTAACGCGTTAAATACGTGTTGTTTACACGTGAAAAATCAGCGGGTATTTAACGTGTATTTCACGTGTCAAATACACGTGAAATACACGTGAAGTACATGTTAAAAATCTGTTTGAAGAGGTCAATGTCATTGGCTGCTGAGGACTTGGGTCAAACCACTTCTGTGAGCTTAGAGGGGTGTACCATTCATAGACAGGCAACCAACATTTACCATGCTATAGATCAGCTTATTCAGCCTTATTATTTAGTCTTTTTTCTTTTCTGTTTTGTATAGCCTATAGAAATAATATATTTAAGTTTCAGTTTTATGAAATATTTATTTTATAATAAATATTAATTAAAATGTTGTGGTGATAGTATAAAGTTTATAAAAGTTACAGTATTTTGTAATGAAACAGGACTTTTTGTTTAGCTCTTGACTCGCCGAAGTATACTATATATAATGTCCCTTCTTTAATTTTTCAGTAATGTGTGATAACTTAAAATATGTTGTCAGTACTATTAAAATAAGATTAAATTGAATGGTATTTAGGAGATTATGGTTTTTGCATGACTTATTTTGCTTTCTGCTAGACAACCCTGTCGTAGCTGTTATCATAGCCTAGGATTTATTAAAAAAGAAAACAGCAAGGGACCATGGAAAGAGACTGTTGCAGGTGTATTTTTTTATGGTATTATTTATTTATTTATTTTTTTTGCAGCGGAGCAACTCAAGAATGTTGGGCACACAAGTACTGTGGCTCTTTTGCCCCATGGCCAAGATGGCCAAGCCAACATCAAAGTTAGTTCACTAACTTTTGATTCTAGTTTTCTCTGAGGTGGTTGAATCGCATCAGATTGTGGTTAATCTTGCAGATCATGACTTATATCTACTCTTCCTCTCAATGCAGTTTGGTAATATAAAGATTCCTCCTTTGAACTCCCACCTCTTCTGTGGGTTTTATTGTTCTGGGTGACTGGGTCTGAATTTGGGCTCCTGGTGTCTCAAAAAAGGAACATTTTCAATCTCCAAGGTGAACGTTATGACAACGTGTATTAGCAGAGTTTTCTCAAGTTAAAGTAGTTGTTAACATGAACATCTGCTGTTTATTTCTCTCGATGTGCACACTTTTATAGCATTAAAATGTGTATTGTATCATTTGGTTAACTGCAAGTGTTTAAAATCTCTTAACTTGTGGAGGACACCAGCGCACAGAAGCGTTCTTTGTTCACATTAGTTCAGAGGAAAACGCAGCCCTGAAGAGTTTTGTAAATAATAGCTTATACTGTAAAAGCCCGACATGCCAATAAAGCTTTTGATTATGCTATGTGACAGGAATTTTTTACTGGAAGTGCACTTTAGAGGTTGAATTTAACGATAACTAAATAAATATCCTAACCCAATAATAATAAATAGTAGAATTATAAATTAATAATTCGCTAGTTTAATTTGTAAATGAAAACATTTATTTATCACAGAACGTTAATTAGGTAAGGGGAAAATAAGCATAACAATAAATATAAAAATATAGCCCTAATTAATATTAATATCAATTATATATGGCTAGCCTATATGAAGGAATGAATAAATGAATGATGCATTTATATAGTGCTTTGTGTATTGTTGTCCACCCAAAGTGCTGTACAATCATGTGGGGTCTCTCCTCAACCACCAGCAATGGGCAGATATATATACCGTATTTTACGGACTATAAGTCACACTTTTTTCATAGTTTGGCTGGTCCTGCAACTTATAGTCAGGTGCGACTTATTCATCAAAATTAATTTTATATGAACCAAGAGAAAACATTACCGTCTCCAGCCGCCAGAGGGCGCTCAGTGCTCCTGTAGTCTACCCCTGAGAACATAGAGCGCCCTCTCGCGGCTGGAGACGGTAATTTTTTGTCTTGGTCCTAAATAAATGCGATGAAACTTGAGTCGTAGACCTCTTTAGTGATGTAGGTTATAGTTTATGAAATAATTGCATTATTTTACATTAAAACTAGCAGTAACTCTGAACTAATGTGAACAAAGAACGCTTCTGTGCGCTGGTGTCCTCCACAAGTTAAGAGATTTGAAACAAACACTTGCAGTTAACCAAATGAAACTATACACATTTTAATGCTAAAAAAGTGTGCACATCGAGAGAAATAAACAGCAGATGTTCATGTTAACAACTACTTTAACTTGAGAAAACGCTATATATATTTATAGTATATATTTGTATTAGGTTATGCTGGATTTCATTTAATGGTGCTTCATAAGTTAATGTTTATTTGATTAATTATTACTGCCATCATTTTTTGGTGTATATCAGTAAGTAAATAACGTCTTAGAAAAAGTGTCTCACATAAAGCTAATAATTACACTAATAATAAAAACATTAATATTAAATGGATTCTACAGTATGTTTGTTATCATGTGGTTCATCTTATTTTAAGTGCTGTGATGATCTTTATCCCAACAGATTCTGACATTGGTTTACTTTTCATATTTACACAAATAGGAACATTGAAGTCTCTGAAAAGTTTATTCTCTAGTAAAGTGTAAACGCTCTCTTACAGGAGCCCCAGGACTGAGAGGAGATCGGGGAAGGAAGCTACTGTATCATCAAATATAGACAGTGATCCGGTAATGTGTTATGCATAACTCACCCAGCACAACTGTCTTTGGTTTGTTTGTGTCTGTGTGATTTTCACAAACTCTGACAGAACTTCTAATGCATCTACTACATTTTTTTGTCAGCGAGTTGCCAGATCTATTTCACTACCGATGATGAATCTACTGCAAATGTTTGAGATGTGAGAGAGAGGTGTTAGTAATTATATAAAACTGATTCATTCTGCCTCATTAGTGCTGTTTGCTAATGCAACCATCACTGTTACTGATGTTCATGGATTTGTTAACTTAAACGTTAATTAAGTCTCAAATCATGTGACTTATTGCATTTTCTAAGCAAAGAGATGCAAGATTTCCACTTGGCAGGCGATAAAACTTTTCAAAATCCCACACACTTACACTGGAGGCATATTTTTTGGAAGCACCCTGGCAACCACATAGCAACGCCCTGATGTCATGGTGGCGATTTTTACACATGATTTTTTTTTTTTTTTTCAGAAAAACCATGTGTTTTCCCATCCAGGCTTTTTTAATTGTTTAATCTAAACGTATCCGTTCACTGTAATCATAGTGCTTTGTTCCCAGCTGTCCTCTCAGAGAGGTGAAATTATATTCAGTGAGACTCTCTGTACAGATATCTGAGAGAAAGTCCATGCATTTATGTATACGTTCATGCATTTTTTATGTAATACAGCAGGGAGTAAAGCCAGCCAATGTGAAGGTGCTCTATCTGTCATTCTTTCTATCTAGTGCTTTATATATCAGTCAATTAATTGGTAGTTCTTTATCTGTCCTCCATTCTTTCCATCTAGTTGAATATATCATTCTTTCTATCATGCATTCATTCTAGAATTCCATATATCATTCTATTGCTCTTTAATTATTTCTATCGTTCTTTCTTTCTATCTAGCATTCTATATACCAGATTAACGATCATCAGTTCTTTATCTGTTCTTCATACTATCTAGTGTTATACATTGTAAATAGGGGATGTACTGCGTAAATGTGTTGTCAGACATCGCCCTGATTGGGTTCAAAAGCATCACATATTTAATAATCACATGACTTTTCACTCATGAAAACATTCTGCCATAGAGGCTCTGCATTTATATAATGCACATACTCTTACACAGCACTATTATATAAGCTCAAATATTGCTGATGCTCTGCTTATGTTTCTCCAGTCTTCCTCCTCACTTGTGTCTTTATTCTTCCTCTGCAGCTGAATATCATAATTACTTGCTGCCTCAAGTGAAAAAAAGTGATATTTTGTTCTGTAGATTAGCTTTTTTGTGCTGTGTTCTCATCTGAAAGTCAAGGATTATATGTTTGTTGCTTTAAAAAACATTTGAAGCATTTGTATTTTTAGGTTCGTTTAATTAATTCCGATCCTTATGCACAAAAGTGACAGTGATGTTTGACTCAGAAAGCACCACTAATTATAGATCAGACCCTCAAAGGTCATTTGCATTGGTGCAACACATTTCCTGATTTATTAATAGACTCTAGTTACTTTGCCCTATTTTCTTCTCGAGCTGTAAATATTTGTGTGCCATTTCCAATCGGAGATGTCAGTGTTGTTTTGAGGTCGGTGATGTTTTTGTGGTTTGTTCAGAGGAATGAAGACAGATCAGTTGATGCATATTGTAGTTCCATAGAACATAGATCAAAATGCTAGTGGTTAATACAGTCTACATTTACTTTTACCCTTATGATACAGATTTTACATTCATGAATTGGACATGTGCCTTTATTAAAAGTGACTTACATTGCATTCAATTTAGATGATTTATCAGTTCATGCATTCACTGCGAATCGAAACCATGGGTGTTTGGAAAGAAGGTGGAGGTTTTGCCATTTAGTAAATATTTGTGCAGGTCTGTGTAAAGACAGATAGAGATTATATGTCTTTGTGCATCCTTTGGTGAAGGTCGTAGGGGAGGAGGAATCAGCAAAGCAGAACGCAGTGTGGATGACGGTAATTTGTACAAGAAAAAAGGTACAGGCAAAGGTGAATTTGTTTGAGCAGTGAAGGGTGTCTGTTATTAATAAGAACATTAATTCATGCAATGCTTCTGTAATATTTTGCTGTTTTGGATTTATTTCAACTATGCACTTATTTTTTTTATTTATGCACTTACTTATAAATACTATTATTTATATATGTACATATTTGTGTATTTATTTATTCCCTTATTTATTTTCACCTACACTTATTTTGCACAATAATATTTGTATTTATTTATTTTTCACCTGCACTTTTTTGCATATAATTATTTATTTACTTGTACCTACATTTATTTTATACACTATCATTTATTTATTTTAACCTACACTTATTGTGTACACTATTTAGTTGTGTATTTATTTTTCACCCAAACTTATTTGTATATTATGTATGTATATGCATGTATTTATTTATTTACCCATCTATTATTTATTTAATATTTTCTTTAGTGTGATCAATACGAAGAAAAAGTGACCTGCAAAAAGTAGCTTTTTTTTCTGAATTCATCTAAAAATAATAAAATAAAAAAGGGCTAGTAATAATGTGTTTGGTTTATGCTGTTTGTGCACTTTTTTGTATAGTTATTTTTATTAATCAATTAGAGATTCTCCTTTGAAATAACTGTTAATGAATATATTGTCTGTGCACTTCTCATAGTGATATTTGAGTTGTTGCCTGTGAAGAGTTTTCCAAATCAAGCATTTTCTGCAGGGAAAATCTGCAGAAATGTTCAAATGTTAAATGAATGACAGTTTCCCAAATCTGTGGGAATCTGAGGAGTTTTACAGCACATCATCTCTGCCAACGAGATTTGTTTTCAGTCAGGATGTAATCTTAGAAGGTCGCTGCCTTCTTTACTTATGTAATATACAGTAAGGCATTTTATTCAATTAGGAATGGAGCTATAAAGATGCTCAGAGTCACACAGTATTTACCCTGTCAGGAAGTAATGTGTTTGTTCTGCAGGTCTTGTTCAAGCTCCCCGTGGGCTGATGGGATTGTTGCTGAACAGATTGTGCAGGTGTAAGAGGAGCGCGATTCAATGACGTGGCACCTGTCCAAAGTACTCAACAGCGACCCACGAGCCTCCGAGACACATCTGATCGCAAGGAGAAGTGCTGCTGCTACAAAACACCATCACATCTGAAGTGAGACACATTCCTGTGTTAGAGAAATATTTTTCACTGACCCTTGAGAGTTGCTGTCGCCATTATAATATCAGTGAAAGAGCGATTACTGCGGGAGCGTGGTGAAGCCAACAAGCTAATCAGTGTTGATTTCATGCCTAATTCATTTGTGAAGATGGGCTACCCTAGTGAGAAATAGATATTCTAAAATCTATACATGTATTTGATGCTTAGTAAGTATACTACCAATACATTTACACATTTATGTACTTAGTAAAAATACGCTGCAAGTGTACTTTTCGTATACTTAAAGTCTGCTATATATTTACTCAATGCACTTTTGCGTCAAAGCAACTGAACAACATTCATTAGGAAAACGTGCGTCAATAATGCAAAAATATGTCAATATGTCATTAAATGTTAATAGATTTGAACAATACATTAAATAAATATATATATATAGGTAATAGGGTAATGTTGCATTTGTTTTAAAAATGCATTTGTGTCCATAACATATGGTATTATTCAAGGAATAGGGAAAGCATTACTATTTTACACAAAATAATGAAATATTAAATAATCAAAGATGGTGTGTGTGTGTGTGCTTTCCCCTCTATATTCAATTTATATATATTACAAATTAATAAAAAAAACAAAATATTCAAAAATCCTTAAAAAGCATGTAAGCGTTTAATATTGTACACAGATTTTATATCAACTTGGATTTTCGTAATCACACAAAACCATTTATATTTAATTTATATAAAAACCCTTTATTTTTAACTGTTTTGGGTAACACTTTAGAATAAGGTTCCATTAGTTAATGTTAGTTAATGTATTAATTAACATGAACAAACAATGAATAATACATTTATTACTGTATTTATTCATCTTCGTTCATGTTAGTTAATGAAAATACAGTTATTCATTGTTAGTTCATGGTAATTCACAGTGCATTAACTAATGTTAACAAGCACGACTTTTGATTTAAATAATGCATTAGTAAATGTTGAAATTAACATGAACTAAGATTATAAATGCTGTAGAAGGATTGTTCTTGCTTAGTTCATGTTAACGAACGTAGTTAACTAACATTAACTAATGGAACCTTATTGTAAAGTGTTACCCTGTTTTGTTATAAATATATTATAATTAAATGGTGTATTTTTAATTATGTTTTGC
The DNA here is from genome assembly GCF_003368295.1 of Carassius auratus. Lineage (NCBI taxonomy): Eukaryota > Metazoa > Chordata > Actinopteri > Cypriniformes > Cyprinidae > Carassius > Carassius auratus. The sequence goes on from NC_039255.1 coordinate 3,329,026, forward strand.
TGTGAATTATGATTACCTATTACAATGCTTATTACCTCGACACAACACAACAGTGCATATTTTCTTACATTTTTTTTGTCATATATTATTCATCTTGCGAAATTAAATAGTAGAAATTAAACACTTTTCTCTGTTTTATATTTTAAGTCATTTTGTTGAATGCAATGACAGGAAGAGGAAGAGCAGTTCAGAATAAATCAGTATGTTAATTTTTATTAATATTCCTTGATTTGGCAAAATGCAATTTATTAATGCAATTGAAGTCATTCTTCGACCTCTTTTTTTTTTTTTTTTTACATAATTGACTTAAAAGGCATTTTTCAAAATGCAAAAGGCAAGAAAAATGTTTAATTACAATTTTTCATTATTGTTTTTCGTATTCATTTTTATATTCCTAATGGATCTTTATATTCACTTTTATGTGTCTTTTTCTCCCTTTCCCCTCCACTTCTCTTTAAAGCCCTTTGAATTAGCATGAAAAGTGCTTAATCATTAAACTGGCCTTGCTATATGCTACCTGGAAATGAAAGTCTGATGTAACTACTGGAATATTTTCTTTGTTCCAATCTTTTTTATTGCTTTCCCAATATGCCTTTTTATGAAGGATATGATATGATTTACGCAGCATTGATTTATTGCAGAGGATCCACCTAAAGGACGCTCTATGATCACAGCTCTGTTTTTCCAGTAGTTCCTTCTGCAATGAGCATCATTTACACAGACATTCACTACAATAAGAAACCTCTCCTTACTACCTGATAATAATGATTATTGCTCTTTTGTTGTTATATGCAGCCGGCGGAGCATCCATTTCAGCAGGGCCACATGGTTTATAAGGTATCAGGTAATCCCTGTTCAGTTTTACATGAGGTAAAGTAAACTTCATCTTCTGTAGTTTCACCTAAATGCTGCATGATATAGAGAACAAGGGATCTGTTTTAAATCCCATTGTGCATTGATGTGAGGTCATGTTTTATTTGATGGTAATGTCATCTACTACACTGACGATGGCCTTGCTTTCATATCCACATTATTTTATCCCCATATTATATTTTTTATCTCTTCTGAAATAACTCTGGTTAAGCAGAACCTTATTTCTGTGCCTTTTCAACTGATATTCTGTATTCTGATGGGAATCTTTTCCTCAAATTTAGCTTACGGCACTCAAAATGTCTCATAAGTTTCATATCTGATTGAACTGAGGAAAGAGCGTCATTCCTGCTGCTTTACATTTCCACATCGTACACTAAGAGTTTGAGGTTGCAAAGATGTTTTTGAAAAAGATGTCTCTTATGCTCACCAAGGCTGCATTTGTATGATTAAAAGTACTGTAAAATTGTGAAATATTATTAGAATTTAAAATAACTCTTTTCTATGTGAATACATTTTAAAATGTAATTTATTCCTGTGATTTCAAAGCTGAATTTTCAGCATCATTGCTGCAGTCTTCAGTGTCACACGATCCTTCAGAAATCATTTTAATATGCTGATTTGCTGCTCGAGAAAAATTTATGATCATCATCAATGTTGAAAACAGCTTAATATCTTTGTGCACCCCCCACCCCCACTCAGGATACTTTACTGTCATTTTTGATCAATTTAATGCATCCTTGTTAAATAAAAGTTCTCTTAATATATTGAATAAAATAATAATTTTAAAATGTTAAAAATGGAAATCAGTTTGCTGTTGAGTGAACACTAGGGTGATTTTTTTTTTAAATAATATCACCAGTTAAAAAGTTTTGGGGGGTAATATTGCTTTGATGATAAATTAAAAAATGTTTTCTAATGTTAAAATAAGTGGATTTTTTTTATTATTTCTTTTTGATCATATCAAAATAAAAATCCGTCAAATCAGACAAATTCTAAGGGCTTCATTCAGATTAGAGGACACAATCTGTTCATCATCACTGCACAATGAATGTTATGATGCTTTTCGTCTCCTCCTCATCAGTTATTGATGTAGAGGAGGTCACTTTAATTGGCTCCTCAGAGATCATCTCTCTCCCACAGCTATAAATGAGGAGCCATGAAAAGGACACAATCAATGGATTACAGTCATAAAATAATGGTGTAAAGAAACTCTGTGCACCACAACTACAAGATGTCGATCCCTGCAGGGAACTAAATGGTTATCAACATATGTTTCAGCCAACATAACTGACTGATCATCTGATAACACACTGTGCCATTTAAGTGAAATGTTTTACTGTGAAACTGACTAATTAACCCCTTAATGACAGATGCTGACAAGTGATTCCCGACTGCTTAGCTCATGTTATAATATTGTGTTATTTTTGTACTGTAGAAAAGCATTTTATACAGCATATGGAACATTCTGTCTCCCCGGGAAATGTGAATTACTTCATTTTTAGTGACTCTGCATGTGATCTTCATTAAAACACATGTTAGACCCACGTTGTCCTCTAACATTTCTCCCACAGCTGTATGAGCAAATAATTTCTTATTGAACAATGTTGTTGATTTAGCATGTATTGCAGCATTATTAAATTAAGCATATGCTATTATAGGGTATTATTTTGCTGACTTTATCTATGCTGTTGTTGTTGTCACTGTTAGTAATATATTTGTTATGTGGTGATGCCAAGGGATCATTTTTTGACTTGAGAATTATGTGTTCATTTTTAAGTTCCATGTGCGACTTTTTTAATTTTTTAATGTCTGTTAATTTGTCCTTCTAGAAATTAGGCCCTTTAAAACATCTTAAATCATAGCAGAAAGCCTTTTTATATTCATGGCTTTAATGTTGCATGCATTGCCATACGTTGCATGTATTTTTGCCTTGTTTTCAAGTACAAATATCTACACATCTATAAATCAAAACATATTTTTACTTGATATATGATGAAGATAGTTGAATTCTTGTTTTCTGGGAAATTGAACTAAATGAAGTGAGTTTATACTTAAAAGTGGACAAATATTTATTAATGAGGTATGCAAAATTTTTCTTTGCTGGTTGGCAGATGTTCACTCACTGTAAAAAAGAGAGAGAGAGAGAGAAAGAGAAAGAGAGAGAAAATTTATTTTATGGTTTTATTTCCTTTCACCTTTAAATACAACACAACACATTGCAATGCATAATTCAAAATACAAGTAAAACACCTGAAAATCATTATCAAATAGTTCCCATTAGGACTTTTATTTATTTATTTATTTATTCTTGCAGAGTTTTTCTTGTTTTAATTATAAACTCAATTCATTTTTATTAATTTCTCGGAGAACAAAACTTCAAATCGTGTCATTTTAGATCTCAATATATCTTTATTTAAGAATTTGAAAACAAGACAAAAATATTGAGAAAAAGCACACTTTTTGCCGTGTGATCAGAAGGTACAGTAAAAGTTATATCCATATTCTAGTTGAGCCTTTTTTTTTTTGGTTGTTTGAAATGTAAAAAATATGTAAAAAGTAATATGTTGGAAGTTGTATTTTTAATCTATGAAGTGTTACAGCTCAATGTCTGCTCTCTAGATATTTACAGAGACCACATTAAACTATAATGTTCCTGTTCCCTTTAATTTATTCCTGAACTTTTCTTTACTTAGCCTTAAAAATACCTTGATACTGTCTTAAATGTACTTTTATAAAACCTGCAGACTCCCTGGAATTATATCAAACACTGTTAATGCTTCAGCAAGTTAGCTCAGTCAGATAAATGTGTATGTGTGTGTGCTGATGATAGGTGAACATGCTGTATCTCTAGATCAGAGCGTACTCTGCTGCTTGGTCTTTGCAGAATGACATCCTTATCAATAGTCTTCCCCAATGGCAACCCCTCCACAGATCTAACTCAGCCCCTCCACTGCTGTCAGCCTCCAGAGAAGCACTGTCATTTAATTGCTCAGCTAATTATAAACAGCAACATTCAGGGTGAATCTTGACAAGTTAGTGATAGATGCAACCATATGTTCTCTGCCTAAGCAGCGTCAATAGCGTAGAGAGACAGGCAGAGATTTTGTCATTAGCTAGACTCCTCTAGTCTCATCAGCAACTCTCTCTGTGTTCACAGTCAAGATGAAGTATATATGCATGACGATATTGGAGCAGGCAGCGAGCAAATTAGTACCAAATGAAATTAAAATTAGCTTTGGTGAATGAAACAGAGCATGAATTCAGCATTTTGTCTCTTAATACATGATTATTGTGTTATTACAAATTATTAAAGTTGTAGTTCACCCAAAAATGAAGATTTGTCTGGGTTTGTTTCACAAGATGTTAATAGTGTCGTGTTTTTATTAGTTTTTTGACTCTCATTCTGACGGCACCCATTCACTGCAAAGGATTGTAAATACTAGCACTCATTGAGGGTGAGTACATTTTCAACAAATTTACATTTTTGGGTAAACCATTCCTTTAAGTCTATGTTGAATGCTGTTTAACATGTAAGTAAATCAGATTATGTAAGTACAATAGGTTGTGAATGCCGTTTTGTGTTTGTTTATAGGAACTGCAGCGTTATACATTTAAACTGCAGAGTAAGAGCTCCAAGTGTTGACACATTTCTGGCACTGAGATGCCAAAAGGAACAACATAATGATGAGTCTGTGTTTTTGTGACAAAAGCCATTTCAGCAGTTAAACAGCTATAAATAATTCAGTTACATTTGCATTTATGCAGTTAGTATTTATCATGGTAACAATAAAACTGCATAAGAATCATATTTATGGCCAGAAAAGCCATGATATATACTGAATACTGTGCATTATAATAATTAATAATAATGACCTTCTCAAAACTAGTAAATAATGCATTGTGGACACATTTTTTTTTAAGTCAGTTGGCATGAGCACTCATCAACAAAAAGGTTTATTAGAAGTGTTACTCTGGTAGTTTTGTCTTGTTTCTGGGCGAATCATTCTTGCAAGTGGATTTTTAACATTTGTCTAGCCATCTCTCAATGGTTTGACTGTTCTACAAATAAATGGTTATTTGGTTTCTCAAATAAATGTACAATGATGTTATTATTTATTCATTGACTAGATGCTTTTAGCCAAAAGCAATATATTAAGCATTCAGTCCACCACAGCTCTCAAATTGCATTCATTCTTATTGCTGCATCAAAATGGGACATATAAGCCGACACAAGGGAATATTTTCAGTGTATAACAATGGTAAATTCACTTATTTGCAAGCACTCAAGTCTTATAGATTACGTTTATGGTATTTTTGACATTTTGTTACTGATATTTGAGCTCACAAAAAGGGGTTGGCAAACTTTTTTATGCTGACTTTGCTTGGTTTTGGAGGTGTAAAGTTCATGCATGTGGCCTGAACAGCTATGGAGTTTAATTATATGCGTGTCAACACACTTTGATTACATAGCTTTCCCATCTAAAATGCATCTACACGTTTTTCTCCCCAAGATCAGATCAGGTCTTCTGCTTAACACCTCATTATTCATATCACAGAATAAAAAGTCATTAGGGTTTGTAATGGACATGACATTAGTAAATGATGCAGTGATTTATGAGTGAGTGTATCGTTCATTCAAGTAGATGTTGTTAATCTGTATCAATCAGTACTTTGTTACCTACGCTGTAGCATGAAAACAGTGAGCTACAGTGTGACCTAACAGTTCAGAAAACTACTGATTTGTGTAATCAAGCACTTACTGCATGAAAGACTCTGGATTTTAAACATGCCAGCCATTGCATTGCAGTCAGGCTCATCCATTACTGCGTCAGGACTGGGGCAATGCTGGACACAGGTAATTATGCCATCGATTAATTTTCAGAAAAAAACCCCAGCCCCACCTCTTGCTGTAACCGTGGTGCGCTCGAGCAGCTCTAATAGTGTAGTAGTTCTAGAAACGCGTGCCGCATCGTTTCCTCCTGATTCCTGGGGAGTCTGTGCCAACGCGTGCGCGAAATGGACTTACTAGGGAATGGAAGCAACATTTACCACATTTGTCACGTTATTGTCGACACGTTTCTCTTCAAGGCTGATGGTTTTGGCGGTTCCTTAGGATTTCGAGAGAAAAAGAGCGTGAAAAAGTGTCCCGCGCGCTCTTCGATTCAACATCTTCGCGTTTCCCTCCAAAACAACAAATTTACGAGCCAAAACAGAGACGAAATAAAACAGAATAGGCTGTTTGCTGCTCGAATGAAAGGCGTAGGGTGGAAAAGAGGGGGGTTGAATATTAAAAGCACTTAAGTGTAAAAATACATCTTTAATTATTAATTTATTTTTTAAACGAACACTAGCTGTGGATTTCATATTTTAAATTTAAATTTGATTAAGGACCATTGTGGTTGCAATGGTTGCATTTAGCCCGCTGTATCTGTCACTGAAGCTTAAATTAATGTGATTCACGGGACGAGAGATTTGGCGCAGCGACCCAAAGGAAGAGCTGGATGCTTCACCCGCAACATGGAAAAGCAGGAGGACACACTGCTGCATCCCAGAAATATAACACAACCAGGAGCCTTTGGAAATTCAAAGGATTTTAGCGTGCATCTGAACACTTTATAGGTGGATTTATGCGGATAAACAATCAATGCGATGGAGACGGAGATGGACGGAGAACTACTTTATTGAGCACGAGGGTGAGTCTTGCTATTTAAGGAACTAAATCTACTAAAGCGGATCCACAAGTTGTGTTTTAAAAGACATTTACCTTAAAAAAAACTTGAAGGATTTGGGTAGGTTATTTTGAAAGTGACAGTTTACAAGTAAATACGTAATTGACGTTAATAATCAACATATTGAGTTTTCTAAAACAGAAAGGAGAAATTTATTGAAGTCCTAAATCAGTTCTTTCTCGTATCTTGCCTGTTTAATGCAAATGATCCTATTGTTAACGTGCAATATCCTTGAAGAGCGGAGTTTCCAAAGCAGCAGCTCGAGAGGATCCCTGCCTTTGATAATGAGAAATGGATCAAGTGAGCTGGTAAGTGTATTAAAAGAAGTCATTATCTCATGTAAAACTTCTCTGCTGTGTTTGATACGTATTATCCCATTATTAGCATGATCTCAGGAGGTCTTGGATTGTCCTGAAGGCGCAGCTCTAGAGGGTCCATGTCATTGCATTGGTCGCTGTCCACTGCGCCCGTGGTGCTGAAATCTGGATGATGCCGGCGCAGCGACTGCATTGCTGCCGCTCCCTTCACATTAACGAAGACAATGGGCGCTTTCTGTTGCTCGCCGTGCTCATCATCGTGTACCTGCTGTGTGGCGCTGCGGTGTTTTCCGCCATCGAGAGGCCGTCTGAGCTGCGAGCACACCGGCGCTGGAACCGGACTCTCCTGAACTTTAGCGATACGTTCAATATCAGCTTACAAGATCTGGGCGCTTTCCTGAAAGAGTACGAGGCTGCGATTGCTGCTGGAGTTCGGGTCGATGCCCTTCGACCCAGATGGGATTTTACAGGGGCGTTTTATTTTGTTGGGACAGTGGTGTCTACTATTGGTAAGTTACCAAATGCAGGATTTTCTTTTGTGGGAATAACTATTCTTGATTATTAATATCCATGGTCTACTATAATATGATTCCAGTGCTTTTCTTAAAAGATACAGTAGTATACTTTTTGCTCATGTAGTTTCTGCAGTAATTAGTGCATTACTAACAGAGAATGTTCTCATGTTGTCAAAACTTTGGCTAACGTTCTGTTCCAGTGACATTAATAGGACTTTGGTCTTTAATCGTGTTCTCAAAACATTATTATTTTAATGTTTAATGGAATTATTTATGGAATTGTTTTTTTTTCCTGAAATAGTTTAGTTTGACATTCGACTAATGTTTTAAAAATTTTTAAAACAATTTTAGTACTTGTTTTAGAAAATTCAAAACTAATGTTGCAGTGTTTGCAAAATGATGAAATGCAACATTCCATTAGCATATAATAAAAATAAAAAAATTCTGGTCATTTTGAATGTTCATAGAACATTTAGAAATAATGTTTTCATAACCTAATAGGAGTGTTGGCAAAACGTTCTAATTTTTTAGTTCTATTTGTTTTTTGTTTTTAGCTGGGTACTGTGAGTATGGCTTTGTTTCTTCAGTTGATTGCAAAGGTACTACAAAATTTGAGGAAAACGAGAGCTGTCGAAACTCGTTGCCTGAAAATCGTTTCAAAATCTCCTTTGTGCTTTTAGGTTTCAAACCTTATAAGTCCTGATAGACCAAAATTGAATATACAAATATGCATATATGTTAATTATACGTGAGAACTCTTGCATATAGTAGTAATATTATCAATATGATTTGTTTAGTCTTTAATTCATTTAAAGCTGTTGTGTGACTTTAGAGGACTTAGGATGCAAATAATATGGAATACTTATAGTGCTTTTGTTTTTCCCTTTAGAGCTTGGCAGTATAAATCACTGTCTTCTTTCATTTTATTCAAAAGACATGTGAGAACAATTGGTTTTGTATTATTTTTGGGGTGAACTATCTCTTTAAGAGCTGCAATCCACTCGTATTTCACTCAGTTACTATGTCTAAAACCCTGCACATAAAAGGTTTCCCCAAAGATAGATATAAAATGCAATCTGTATCTATTTATGTGTGTGTTTTTATAGGTTTGCCTCGTCCAGTTTGCTTTTGCAGCACTATTTACCACTATTTACTACTGGGCTTATAAATGCAAAGTAGTACAGCAGCAATACATGTGCTGATTTATTTTTATCAGCAATAGCCTCTGGCACCTTGCTTGATTCCCTGACCTTTCATAGAAACTCACAGTGCACTTTTGCCTTGCCGAGGCAACATTTCCTTGCTCTCTGCAGAGACTTCACTTTTCCATTGGCATTTGCCCAGCATAAGTCCTCTGAAGACCAATAAACACCCTCTAGTGTTGACTCTCTCACCGGTACCAGGCTGCGGCTAAGCCAAGCAAAGCCAAGCCAACTCCCTGCTGGACTTCTGCATTCAGGACCAAGCCTAAAGCTTGCAGTTTGCTGTGGGGCTCATGTCCCAAAAACCAAATGTGCTGATGCCCACATGTCCTGGATAACATTTACCCTGTTATAGGTCACTAAAGAGCAAGTATCCCTCCGAGGCGGCCCTCTGGTTATTGTGTATATTTGCTTCCTACGGACCTTGGCTCCTGTTTTACACTTTCCATCTGCAGTGAGTAATCAATAGCCGTGCACTTTGTAGTCCTGAGTAATATATTCAGCAGTACTTTCACTGAAGCAGCTTCACGCAACCTCAGATGCTCTACAGATAGCCGTTGACCGCCTCCACAAATGAAAAATAGGGTGTAGACTGACAGCGAGGCCATTCTCTGTCAGGTTTGAATGCTACTCTCCCTGGCTCAAAAGCATGTCAGTCTGTGTTCCTCTGATATTTCGTCCCAGCAGGCAGTGGTTTGCAGATGTTTACACTCCAGACAGTGAGATGATGAAGCTGTCTGAGACATGCAGATCCACGCTTGGCAAACCCTGAATGCTATTGAGATTCTGAACACTTAATTATAATTAATTACGGAGACTTTAAAATAAGCTCCTTAAATATGAATTTGCTCATTTACTCATCCGTTCCAAACTCGATGAGTTCCTTTCTTATGTGTCAACTAAAGATGTTTAGTAAGTAATTTCCTATACAGCAAAAACTCAAAAAAAAAAAAAAAAAGTACCAAAGATTTTAAGTATAATGCATGACCGATCTTTTTTTATTTTAAACAAAGCTTTATTGTAACTACTATTTATTCTCTAAATGCCGTGTAAAACAAATGTGGTTGATTTACAGTACATTCTCGCAGGCAGAACCCTCTGTGGGGCTTCTAAAAGGCAACACAGTCTAGCAAGTATAAACATACTTTATTTAGCAGCTAAGCTTAAATTAATGTGTGTTTTGTGCATTCTATTTCCATCTCAGTCTCCAACATACCTTTAATCTCAGTGTGAAGTCTCTATTTACCTCCCGCCTCCAGAAGAGCTTCAAAGTCAGTAAATGTGAGGTGCTCAGTCTTTATCATGACGGGGGTTTTCTAGGGATGACGCGGGCACTTCCTCTTCATCTAAGCCAAACACCTGCCATTTCACACACAGTGAGACATTATTATAGGGAACCATTTATTTGCCAGTTAATCACTGTTTTAATCCATTTAATACATGGTTCATGCATTATGTGCAGTACTGTTCAAAAGTATGAGATCGTCTACGATTTTGTAATGTTTTTGAACATTAAAAAAGTATTAAAAGGAAACCATGATTGATTTTATTCTTCATGATTATTTGAAAATTAGATAATTCAAAAGAACAGCATTTATATAACATTATAAATGTCTTTACTCTCATTCAATTTCATGCATGCATGCTGAATAAAAACTTACCCCAAATTTCTTAACATAAGTACATGAGGCAGAGCAGACTTTTAAAATGTATACTATATACAGGTGCTGGTCATATAATTAAAATATCATCAAAAAGTTGATTTATTTCACTAATTCCATTCAAAAAGTGAAACTTGTATATTATATTGATTCATTACACCCAGACTGATATATTTCAAATATTTATTTATTTTAATTCTGATGATTATAACTGACAACTAAGGAAAATGCCAAATTCAGTTTCTCAGAAAATTAGAATATTGTGAAAAGGTTCAATATTGAAGACACCTGGTGCCACACTCTAATCAGCTAATTAACTCAAAACACCTGCAAAGCCTATAAATGATCTCTCAGTCTAGTTCTGTAGGCTACACGATCATGGGGAAGACTGCTGACTTGACAGTTGTCCAAAAGACGACCATTGACACCTTTCACAAGGAGGGCAAGACACAAAAGGTCATTGCAAAAGAGGCTGGCTGTTCATAGAGCTCTGTGTCATAGCACAAAATAATAGAGAGGTGAAGGGAAGGAAAAGATGTGGTAGAAAAATGTACAAGCAATTGGGTTAACAGCACCTAGGAGAGGATTGTGAAACAAAACCCATTCATAAATTTGGGGGAGATTCACAAAGAGTGGACTGAACCACTACGCTCACACTTATGCAAGACATGGGTTTCAGCAGCGTCTCGCTTCGAAAAGGACTGGACTGCTGCGAAGTAGTCCAAAGTTATGTTCTCTGATTAAAGTAAGTTTAGCATTTCCTTTGGATATCAGGGTCCCAGAGTCTGGAGGAAGAGAGGAGAGGCACACAATCCATGTTTCTTGAGGTCCAGTGTAAAGTTTCCACAGTCAGTGATGGTTTGGGTGCCATGTCATCTGCTGGTGTTGGTCCACTGTGTTTTCTGAGGTCCAAGGTCAACGCAGCCGTATGCCAGGAAGTTTTAGAGCACTTCATGCTTCCTGCTGCTAACCAACTTTATGGAGATGCAGATTTTATTTTCCAGCACGACTTGGCACCTGCATGCACACAGTGCTAAAGCTACCAGTACCTGGTTTAAGGACCATGGTATCCCTGTTCTTAATTGGCCAGCAAACTCGCCTGACCTTAACCCCATAGAGAATATATGGGGTATTGTGAAGAGGAAGATGTGATATGCCATACCCAAGAATGCAGAAGAGCTGAAGGCCACTATCAGAGCAAGCTGAGCTCTCATAACACCTGAGCAGTGCCACAGACGGATCGACTCCATGCCACGCTGCATTGCTGCAGTAATTCAGACAAAAGGAGCCGCAACTAAGTATTGAGTGTTGCACATGCTCATCATTTTCATGTTCATACTTTCATACAAGATTTCTAAAAATCCTTTCTTTGTATTGGTCTTAAGTTATATTCAAATTTTCTGAGATACTACATTTACATTTACATTTATTCATTTAGCAGACGCTTTTATCCAAAGCGACTTACAGATGAAGACAGTGGAAGCAATCAAAAACAACAAAAAGAGCAATGATATATAAGTGCTATAACAAGTCTAATAAGTCCTAATAAGTTGTCAGTAATAATCATTAACATTAAAATAAATAAAAATTTGAAATATATCAGTCTGTGTGTAATGAATTAATATAACATACAAGTTTCACTTTTTGAATAGAATTAGTGAAATGTTTTTTTTTTGATGATATTCTAATTATATGACCAGCACCTGTATATGCTTAACATGAATACTAGTATGCACCACAAAAGAAAACTAGAAGCATGTTGATCAATAAAAGTTTAAGATGCATCATTTAAATCAAACAGAATAACCACTTTGTTAATTCAATTTCTCATAGTCTGTTAGTAGAAGTATTATATATATATATATTATTAGTCAAGCAGGATCGCAGAAGCAGAGCGGCTTCAGCTCAAGGTGAGAGGAAACTCTGTTTAAGACAGGCGGTTAGTAACATGCTCTCAGAAATGGTCTGTTGCAGAGCTCTGGAGACGTTTCTGCCGGGTACAACCATCACTCATCATCACTCACATCAGCAAGACAGGAGAGCTTCATTAGTGGCCAGACGCTAACAACTGAGAATCCTGCTCAGCGCTTGAACAGGTTTACTATAAATAGAACCACTTTATGAATCACAAACATTAATTGGCTGTTTATGTTTACGTTTGCATTTATTTAATTAAGGGTGCAGCCTTTATACAGTATGCGGAGCTTGATAATTATAGATCAAGTGTAGTCTAGTACAGGGGTTTTATATAACCATGGATCGACCTAAAATTATCTCAAATTTTCCTCAAATAGTATACCAGTTTAACCAGTGAAAAATCAATATTACAAATATGTGTTAAATATCATTTGGAAAATATTTAGTTTCTATTTTCATTCGATTATTACCTCTTTTTTTCTGTACTGATAGATGCATTGCTTATTTAAAGTCGAGATGAAACTAAAATTGCAATCGAAATTTCTTCCCTATTGTGACGTATTACCAAGTGAAATGGCTTCTCAAATGAAAAAAAAAAAATGCATGGCAGAACTTGATTTTTTTGACCTAATTTCTCAGTTAATTTCTCCTTCATTTTTTTATTATTATTTTAATTTCAATCTTTTTTTCACATTTTTACTCTGTTTTTATCTAAACTTTTCTCTAGATCTCCCTTGCACCGTTTGAAACCCCCTAGTTTTGTAAGACATTTACTGTAGTTTATTTTGAGAACAGCCTGAGAATGAAAGCATTGGATGTTGGACGTCATGTTGCATAAGAATCAAATTTGTCTCAGATGTTGCTCCTAAAATACCTTAGGAGAAACATAAATAGACACGGCTGAGTCAAGTAATTTGTATTGTTGTTTATGACGAAGTCATGTTACACATTTCAGTGTAATGTTTTAGAGATGTCTGAATGATGAGTTATCATTGCGACTGCAGTCTGCAGTGTATACTGCCAATCTTGGCTTTGCAGGCTTCTGGAGGAGAACTGTATTGCTCAGGAGATATATAAAGAGTTCTTCATTATGTTTAATATACATATCAACTTTAGCAAATGAGCACTGTTTAAGATATTGCTGGGGAGAAATGTGAGTCTTTTTCTTTAAAAGAAACATCTCTGTCTGAACTTTGGCTGAAGCTCTTCACTTAATCTTACTGTCACGTGGGAACAATTGAGATTTTAAAGAAGAACTCGGTTATGATTTTTATTCCCCATTGGAACAAAAGGAGATTTTTTGGCCTGATTTAAAATTGGCAAAGTTGGAACATTTTCTCAGTGTAAATGTCAAAAGACGTGGGCAAAAAGCTGAAAACGAGTTGACGAAGCAGGTTTAAATGAATCTAGATCTGGCCATCGCCTCCTTTTGACCTGTGTTGCGACGGAGCTATTAGGTTTGGTTGGAGGACGCTGATAGAATAGAAGTGCGTACAGTATTCATGTGAGCTCAGACTATTACACACCTGTCTGAACAGAAACTGATTTCTGGAGACTCTCAGGAGAGACCACCACCATCGACTCCACAAGCTGAAGCGTGTTTCTTCTGGTTTTACTCATGAATGTTGCCTTTTAAGAATATATCATGTTGCTTTTTCTTTTGCACACACTTTGTGTTTTCGGACTATACAATCCTTTTTGTGTTCCACAGAAAAAGACAGCTAGCCATATTTTAAACATATTCATCCTCTTTAACTGAATAAATGTAATTGATTTCACAATGAACATGAATTTATGCTGATTCTAAGCAAAATGAATAAATGAATTTGGAAAATATGATTTAAATAAAATCAAATAGGTGTAATGCAACAATAATAATAATTATTATTTTATATTAATACTACTACTAAAAATAATAATAATTGTTTCTTTTATAATATATTATATGAATATATAAATATATATATTTGATTATATGCATTTTCTAAATACAATTATTTAAATAAAGTAAAAATAGATTCAAATAGTTTATTAACTATGCCAAGGTTTTTTTTATTTTCATAATCATACCTATAATAGCTGTTTCATTTATGACTGATAAATAAGCATTGCATTAAGTTTAGTAGGTTGGTGAAACAAACAATTTTCAATTACCGATAGTTAAAACGTATGATAATTTTACAAATTGGATTTATTGAATATAAATATAAAATCGTTTTTATATTTAAAACTTCACTTTATAAGTGCTATTACAGAAATCTGACCTCTTTCATTTATATATGACTGACACTTATGCATAACATTTTTATTTATAACAGGTTTATTTCTTTATTTTGAACTATGCAATCCAAATGGACAGAAACTGTTTTTTTTTTGTTACTGCGTGAGTAAATAATGTCCTGATGTTGTTTTTATTGGGGGGTGATCTTCTCCTTTAAAGCCGGCTGACGTAGGTCAAACAGACAGTTGTGTGAGTAAACCTCGGGGATCCCCATCGCAGACTCGTCTTTCTCTCATCGCTCTCTCCCGTGTCGTAGTAATCAGTGCAGTTGGCTCCGGTTACTCCTCAGTGAGCTGCGTGTTTGATTGGATCATGCATCATTGTCTCCTCAGTGATATTCTCTTCCTCCTCAGACTCATCTAGCAATATAACCTGCTTGGCTAATGCAGAGGAATGGATTGCCTCTTTTCCCCGTCCCTCTTATCACGCTCTCTCTCCTTCAGTCTCATTGTGTTCCATCACATGCTGTTTGCACTGATAGACTTCACATTGCAGGTCAGAGAATTATGATACAATGATTTGCAAGTGTTATCCATTAAAATATCATCTGGGTCAATGAAATGCAGTGTTTCATTCAGAAGGGCCAATGTAGTTACCAAGCTTCACGGCGGCTGTTTTTTTTAGTAGTAGTTTACAGTGTACTGTATTCACTTTATTGTGTAACCCAGAAGTAAGCTATTTTCTGTGAATGCGCAAGACTTCTGATGCATTAGTCATTACAGAACTAGAAGAATTACAAAAGGCAATGGTAAAATGATCTGAATCATGTGAATATAATGCAATTAAATGAATTTAAAATACGTTTCTGCTTGCATTAAAATAATGAAAATTTGGGGCAACTTTAATTTAAAAAAGAAATTTTTTCAAAATGTCAAAATCATATTTTGTCCTAAAATTATTATTTTTTTGCACAGTAAATATGATTCTAACAATGATTTCTAATTTTATTCCTTTGATTTTGAGGTGAATGTGACATGCACATGTTTTGAGAGATTGAAACTGTAAGATATGGACTGTGATGTTTAAGGCACTTAAAATGTGTTTGTTTTTTATATTTGTTGTGACAAGCTCTAGTTGTTACATCTTGTTATCATCTCAAAATATTTGACCATCTGCGAGTTTGAACTTCAGTTTAATCCTCCTGAAGTCAATGTGTTTTCGTCCTGAAATAAGATCGGTGAAAACAAGCTCAAGATAATTTTGATGATGTAATTTATTCCACAACATTAAATACATCAGCAATATCTGATTTGTGATTTTTTTAAAGGCTTTTACTTAATACAAGTGGCTAAGAGATTGTCTGTGACATTAAACGTCTCTTGCAAACTATTCTGGTTCACACTTTCCAATATCTGCATTTAAATATCATCCAGGTATTCCATGCATAGAAAATGTGCATATTGTACATAATAAACATGCAGCATGCTGCAAAAATAGCACTAGTAGAATGATAACATGATACTCCGAGAGTCCTCTATCTCTCTCTCTCTCTCTCTCTCTCTCTCTCTCTCTCTCTCTCTCTGATCTCTTGGGTTGCTCTGTAAAAACAGAGGGCTGGAAAATGTCAAAGTTAAAAATGGAAGAGGGCATGCAGCCACAAAAAAGGTGTGTGTGCTGTTCTCAACAGTGTGTACTCAAGCACAGATACTGAATGAGGCGAGACCAGACAGAATGTGATTAAGTTTTTTTTTTAATAGTTTGATTAATATTTTTTATTTATTTAGGTTCATTCTGGTTGGGTGGATCTTATGGCTGGGTTATATATTGTACCCGAAAAATATAAAAAGAAAGGAAAAGGACTGAATTATCATCAACATTTTTTTTTTTTTGTAAGATTATTTGTGACATCATTTTAATGGCAATTACTGTAATATAGAGAATCATTTCACTTTTTATTTTTTGAAAGATTAAGGCATTCTTACGCTATTTTCTGGAAATACTGAAGATTCTCGTATCGTTTATCATGTGTTTTAGTCATTCTGAGCATTAATTCTGCATGAAAAGGACACAAGCATCATAAAGCTATAGGTCATGAGACTGTTGTGATGCTTTCACCCCTCTGTATGCTGCTTTATGTTCATTTATGTTTTATGTTCTTTTGTATGTAGATATATGTTTGTAAAATTGTTTGGAACTGAATTTACTTTTTAAACGGTCTGTAATAGACACTGTTTAAAATAAAGATTCTTTATTTCCATTGATGATTCCATTAAGAAATTTAAATTTTCATGGAACTTTTCCATTCCACAAAAGTTTTTTTTATAGTGGAAAAACTTTATTTAGATTTGTAAAAAGTTCTTCACACTAAGAAAAAAAAGTTCTGTTAAGAAATGTTCACTAAAGGACAAAAATAAAAATAAAAAAGCCCTCTTTGGGTTGTTTATTTTTAATAGTGTCGCAAGAATGACTTTTGTTTGCAGATATATTCCATTATAGTGTCTGAGTATATAGATTCAACTTTAAACTATTTAAATAAGAGGATTTAAGCTTCCACCGTGGCCAAGAATGATTCTTAAACAGTTGCTTTTATGCATCATAATTCCTGCTAATCTGTAATGCTGAACTGAAGCTGGTCGTCAGTGAAATATTAAGATTAGCTAGATTTAAATGTGTAAAAGTAATGTGATTGTGATTGGTTTGCCTTTTCAAATCCTGCCACAATAATGTATGCAGTAGCTGTGGTTTTTAGTTATAAAGTCATTATTATGTGATTGCTAGGTTGTTTTTGCAAACATCACTAATGATTTGCACTACACAACTCATAATCTTTAGAGTGATCTTTGCATTTATAGCCACAGAGCAGTTGAGATAAACACAAAAACCCACGCAGTGACAAATCAGTGTCAGGAAAAGCCGCCCATCCCAATTCTACATTTATCTCTGGCCTGCATCCCCTAAGTCACCCATTCACATGCCCTTGATCCATGTATGTGATCTGCCCTGGCAAACACACAAAGACTGTAAATAAATCTCAATGCAGAGCGTTCCCATCTGAGGATGGCGTCTGCATACACAGAGGATCAATCACACACAGCACAGCATGAAGCAGACAGCTATTACTTTAAGTAAAACCACAGATTTGTTGTTGTCACAGCATTATCTACAGACCACGATAACCTCATAAACCTCCTCACTGAATGTAAATACACAGCAACACAAATCTCATCAGCATCCGAGATATTGGTTTGATCGGAAAGGTCAATATTTGTAAAACTAATATTCTGAGTGACAAGCCAACAATCCATCATTAAAGGGACAGTACACCTAAAAAAAACAAAAAACATTCACTCACTCTCATGTCAATAATTACAAACCTGTTAAACAAATAATATATATATAAATAGAAAGAGAGAGAGAGAGACAGAGAGAGAGAGAGAGAGCAGTTTTGACTTTCTCTAAAACATATACTTTTGTGGGGGTCAGTAATTAATATTTTTTTGGGGTCAACTACACTTTAATGAGAAATGCTGCCACGTGAAATGTTTCCAGGAAAGCTGGCACACTCTCTTTTTTGAAGAAATTGGAGCTTGGCAACTAAACATTTACCTTTTAAATCAAAAGAAACCAAACCTATACTAAATGAGGAAGCAATTATACTGGGGTTTAGTGCTTTTATTAACCTGTATGACATTGCCCTTGTAGTCTATCTTTGCTAAAAGTGGTGTATGTGTGTGTGTGTGTGGCTTGTTTTTGCAATCTTTACTTAAGTGGATTTTTCTGTTAAAACCGAATCCTTGATTGAACGGTGGTTATTGCCGGGTTGCACCTGTCCTCGTGACGACCAGGAGGAGCTTTGCAGATCCTGCAGTTCTGAGCATTATTGAAACTTTTGACTATCTTTTTATTACATTTAAAACTGTCTGGAGAGGCAGCTTGAGAACTCTGCAGTGCATCAGCATTATTCTTCAGATTCTGGGCATGGTGTTCCCTCCAGTGCCAGTGTAAATTTAGATGCCTGTTCTACACAGCATCGAAGAGCTTTCTTTTTATTTATTTTTTACCTCAACTGTGTAAAGTTCATTTCAGTCTCAGCTGGAAGACCTACAGACCCGTCACAAATTGCTCACTGTATTGCACACGAATCTAGAAAGGCACAAGCATCAGTTAGATTACCTCACTGCAAGCAGCTTTAAGCAGCACAGGTTTTTGTCCAGGAAAATTATATTGTATTTAAAGCTAGTGGGTTAATATTACACTGTGTTTGATTTACTTTGAAACAAAATAAATTGCTAGTAAATTTCATGAATAATTGTAAAGAAACGACAAGTAAATTAACCTGAAGAAAAACTGAAATAGTATTTCCTTGTAAAACATACTGCGATATTGTATTTACAACTTTACAGACTATACAGAATATGCTTTTGAGATGAATTGTAAATAAAATTTTATTATTGGATTATAATGTTTCCGTGTTTCACATTTAGTCTATTTGTGAACTATAACATTTACTAACAATTTCTAAGTGTAAATTCAAAGTAAATCCTATACTATAGTTTTTGTCAGTGTGTGAAACCATTAGCACCATTGATGCATTTTTCTATTGTTGTTAACTAAGACTATTTCAGGTCACTTTAAGTATCTCATCTGGTGTTAGTAGCTGATCCTAAGATGCCCAAGAACAGTTCTGAAAGCCAAATGCATCACTGTGACATCAGCTGAGAGGGTCAGTGGTTATCTATATTACCAATTAACTAGTGATGGATAGACACATTTTTCTTAAATGCAAGAACTATATATGTGTGGTTTTAGCCATTAGCTTTGACCTTTTCCAGACTCTCCCTCTCTCTGTTTCACTTCCACGTGAACTCAAGCATGTCTCTCTGTTAATATCTCCAGCTCTTTTTAATTTACAGAAAGCGTCATAGATCGAGTGCACTCCACTCCTGTTGGGAAAGAGCAGGACATTTGGAGTGTGTCATGAGCGCTATCCGAGTATGAATGAACTGGAATTGGCTCTCTAATGCATGATGTGTTTTATATGCTGTGCTCATTGAGTCATATGAAAGATTTTATGCAGATATAAGTGCTTTTGTTCAGCCTTTAGAAAATGCCCGGAGGGACAGGTGTGTTTGCTCTGGGAAAGGGCCACGCTTTGTACACTTCTGCTGAGTCTATGTTTAAACAGATTTTTGTATATAAAATGCCAAGCAGACAAGAATGGGAAGCACAGACTACTCTCACAAAATTCAACCGTTCAGTGCACCAGATTTCAACAGGTTCTGCACAACTTGTACGCAGAAACTTTCTCCTAAAAAACGCATGTGTTTTAAGCATAATGTGTCAATTGTATGCTGTAATACTACGCTAGGCCACTAGGGATACCATGATATGGATCTCCAGTTTACATTTTTCTTAATAAATCATGTAGCATACTTAAAAAGTCATATACTCATTGAGTGTTTTTGTCGTGTTTTCGAGTTAAAATATCAAAAAAAAGCAATGCTAGATAAAAAAATGTCATAGATTGTGTCTTTAATACAGGTATATTTTGACATATTTTTTCCACTGATTTTAAATAGTTAATACACTTATAATAATACACTCAAAGGTTTGTGGTTGGTATATATATTTTTAATTATGTTTTTGAAGGTTGTCTCTTCTGCTCACCAAGGCTGCATTTATTTGATCAAAAACACATTAAAAATATAAGTAACAGGGAAAAAGCTGTGTTAATTTTCAAAACAGTTAATAGTTTTGTGTCCTTGTAAGGTGCAAGGTGTAACTTTATTACTATATATATATATATATATATATATATACTTTTTTTTTTTTTTTTTTTTTTTTTTTTTTTTTGTTAACCTGGCAGTACATCCCTTATGAAAATTTACCATGGTTTTACTACAAAAATATATTTCTGTAGTATGCTATGCAAAGTTTTCAAATTGTCTGTATGCATAAAATACATGCATGATCTACTACATTTCTTAATTTGTGCATTGCAAGACTATACAAGACAGTCTGGAGCTTTGTGTCACAAACTTAAATAAAGAAAGGGCAATGCATTTATTTTGTATCATGCAGTATAAGCTTAAAAAGGCATGAACCTTTTGCAATAACATGGGCTTCTTAACCTTACTAATACAGCTGAGATAAATGCAATTCTTTTAAGATGTACTGTATAAAAATCTGTCATGCACGCGAGTAATCTTTCACGGCATACTGCACAAACAACTGTAAGTTTCTGTGGCAGACTGTGAAAACAAGTCTGAGTCGATAAGGAAATAAATGCAGAAGGAGAGGCAGCACTGCTCAGTTTCTCAACTATAAATCAATGAAGGAACAGACGGGTGTTGAGCTCTCCTCTGTAGTGCTCTGTGTAAAATTAAATACTGACAGACACTCGAACAAACCAGACCGTGTTCAGGCCTCATGACGACTGACTTGATTAATACGGCAACAATATGTAATGAGAAGCATAGAGTTCTGTGTTTGTGCTTCTTTGTAATGCCATGTTAATAATGAGTGGCCATTAATTAACCATTTATTTAAAGAGAATGATGGGAATTGTAGTTTTGTCAGCTCAGAAGTGATTTTCTCACCCTCAAGCCATCCAAGATTAGAGTATGTTTCTTCATCAGAACAGATTTGGAGAAATGTAGCATTGCATCACTTGCTCACCTCTGCAGTGAATGGGTGCCGTCAGAATTAGAGTCCAAACCGCTGATAAAAACATCACAATAATCCACACCACTCCAGTAATATCATGTGAAGTGAAAAGCTGTGTTTTTGTAAGAAACAAATCAGTCAATAAGCTGTTTTTACTTCAAAACCATAATTTCTGTTTGTAATTCATAATAAGGCGGTGGAAAAGTCCATCTATTGTTTTCTTCTCACATCAAAATCCATCCACATATTTGTTTAGAACTTTTTTGTCTTCATCTGCACTTATTTCTCTCTTGATTCAGACAAGATAACTTTTTAACTGAAGAAAGTGTTATGGACTTTTAAGTTTAAAAAGTTTTTTTTTTCTTTCCTACATGCATCTTTTCTGTTTACAATATGTTAACTGATGGACTGGAGTGGTGTGGATTACTTGTGGATTATTGTGATGTTTTTATCAGCTGTTTGTACTTTCATTCTGACGGCACCCATTCACTGCAGAGCATTCATTGATGAGCAAATGATGCAATGCTACATTTCTTCAAATCTTATGAAGAAACAAACTCATCCTAATCTTGGATGGCTTAAGAGTGAGCACATTTTCAACTAATTTTCATTTTTGGCTGAACTATTTCTTTGACTGTGACCAATGCAGATTCAGATGATAAAGCTGTTTACCTCACTCTTTTGAATTGCACCGTGAGCTTTTGGTTCAGATGCAGTGTGAATCTCTTTTCTAATGTATTCTGGGCTCTTCCATTCGTCCAGCAAATGCAGCGAGGTCTCTACTGTTCGAACGCTGTATGACTTCCTCAGTTCAAAACCAGCTTCACCGTATGCTCTCGTCAGGGTGCAGGTGAGCTTTTCCATCCAAACACTGTGTGAAAGCCCATGTTTGAACACAGTATGGGCTTCTAACACAGTTCAAAGAACCATTTAAACACAGATTCCAGAAAGGAAATCCTGAAAATGTATAAAAGCTATATTTATGACTCTTACCGAGATCTCAAGGACAAAGCTGTCTGTGGGAACTTAATTCTCTTATATATATATATATATATATATATATATATATATATATATATATATATATATATATATATACTAATAAAGTTAGTTTGTCAGACTTATTTTAGTTTTATTTATATCCAATTATAGTTGAAATTTCAAATGATCTTTTATTTTTGTATGTTCAGAGTAAAATAAACATACTTTCTGTATATTTTTATTTTAGTTTATTTTGAAGTAATTTTTGTTTTATGCTTTCGTCATTTTTGTTTTTTTCTAATTCCATTTTGATTTATTTTAAATTTTAAATTAATTTTAGTTTACTTCACTTATTAAAAATTATTTAAAAAGATAGTCTATGTCCAGCTTAATTAATGACATTTATATACTTTTATAGTATTTTGTATTAGCTTTTATTTTTATATTTAAGTATAAAATAAACACATTTTTGGGTATTATTTTATATATTTGTATATTTAAATTTTAGATTAAGGTTGAAGTAATTTTTTATGCTTTTGTCATTTTTTAAATATATATTTATTTTTAGCTTTATTTTTAGTTAATTTTTTTTGTTGGTATTTTTAGTTTTCAATTTATATTTTAGTATAAAAAATATAATTTAATAATCTTAAACATAAAAAAAGGTATTCATTTAATATTGTTCATTTAAACTTTATATCAATTTTATTAGTTTTAGTTAACAATAAAAATACAATTTCTGTTTTATTTATTTATTTATTTATGCACATTTATAGTGTGATTTTGGTAGATAGATATTTATTGTTTCTGTGAGAGATAAATACTTATTTGATTGCAAAAATGCTTTATACAGTATGTGAGAGATTTTGCCCCAGCCAGTGTAAGTGCACACTACAAGCCCAGAGCTTGTCAGTCTTTCATGATTTATAACTGTGACAAGGAGCCCCAGATCACAGCCAGATAACAGCAAGTTACAGATCCAGATGCCTAGTTTCAAATCTCTCCGATGTCTCTGACTAACAAAAGCAACAACCAGTGAAAAAGCATTGAGCCAAACATATCCAGCCCACGTCTCCCTAAGCTCTCCCTCATCTAGACCTTTGCTTTCTTTATCTTCTTTTCCCTGCTCTGAGTAAATCAATGCAGAAATAACTCCATGTTGTTTGTTTATATTGCCAGTTCTCGCATTGCTGCGCTCGGGATTCTGTCATGCTCGGTTGTGGCTCATTATTTTATTGTTATTGTAGTCAATTTATAGCCATTATGTGTGAAAAGACCGGTTGAATCCACAGCTGTGGGTTTTGATCTGATGGCTTACATATGACAAGTCACCATATCAATTTCTCATAAAAACTATTGTGCAAAATCAATAAATAATAAATATGCTTCCATGCTCACTTGTAGGGTATTTTCCAATCTGCTACCACAAAAAAAAAAAAGTTGGAATTTGCATAAATCAGCATTTTAAAATGGTTTTAAAATGGTTTTGAGAATATTTTTGAGCTCCTGGCAAAATATCTCTTGTTGCACAGCTGTATAACTCTTTCTAAATGAGTGTTTAATTATACAAATTAATACAAATAACTACCGGTAATATAAATCACCATACTTCCTCATTTCATTGATTACATTATTAATAATAATAATAAATAATAAATGTTGTTTTAAAAAATGCTATTAAATTAAATATGAACTAATATGCATACATTTCTAGAAGACAAAACTGAACATTGGTTACAAATTATAGCTTTATTTATTTATTTATTTATTTATTTGCCATATTAGAGTCAAATGTTTTTTATAATTATTATTTTTTTTTTTTATAACTCAATCAGAAAATACTGTCAGCAACTAGTAAAAAAAAAAATCACCATGTTTTTAAGAATAAAAAATAAAATGATATATGAAAAAACCTGTTGTATGTGTTGAAATCTACAGATGCAAACAGATAAAGTGCAATTAAATGTATATTTTGCATTTTGAAAAGTCAAATATTAAAGTTTATATTAAATTTAGTTTTTTGGAGGTGACTATACCATTTTTGAGTACTGGTTATGTATATGGACAATTATTGTGCACTAGTTTTAGCATAAATCTAGCTCATATGAGGAAACCTTTATGTTGGGGTTAAAAGTTTACTTCTTTTGTTCTTTATGCAATCTGAAATGCAGGTTTCTGTTCATCACCAAAACAAGCTGGTGTGCGTCACGTGTTTGTGTAACCGTAAGTAATTAAGCACATGATGTGTAGCAGGGCGAGTGAGGGGCAGATGGTGTAGGGAAAGCATCAGATACTTCTTACTCCGCTCCTCCTTCCCATCATCACACCCTGAACCCGTTCTCCGCAGACCCCCTGCACTCCAATCGGTGACTAATGATTTCCTGCTCGTCACAGGAAAAACACACCATCCCTCCTCATCCTCTCTGTATTTTATGTGTCCGGTTTGAGATCCCTGAAGACAGCAGGACAACTGAAATGGCTTTTGTCCAGGGCAGGAAAAGTGCCAGATTGGTCAAATTAGGACACTTGCTACGTGTCAATGCAAACAATGACGTTGCTGTGTGGTTGCAGGGTGTGTATATGTTTTGTTTTCGTTTTTTTTTTTTTTTTCTGGAGGTGCTAAATAGCTAGACTGTGCTGGCATATTGTGAGGCAAAGATTGCTGCGTGCTGCACTGTGTTTGGAAACGAGCTGAAACCATCTGCCGCAGTCAAGCGCTCGTATGCTATTAATTTCTTAAGAACACACTACTCTTACTGCATGCATAGAAACTGTAACATGATTGTAGACCAGGCAACATATTTTCCAAGATATAAGTCAAATTTCTTCCCATCTGATACATGTTGTGATATATATTTATATATATATATACAAAGCTAATTATATTTGTAGTGCAGTGAAAGGAATAGTTCACCCAGGCCATTAAAGATGTAGTAGATTTGGAGAAATGTAGCATTGCATCACTTGCTCACCAATGAATGCTCTGCAGTGAATGGGTGCCGTCAGAATGAGAGTCCAAACAGATGATAAAAACATCACAATAATCCACAAGTAATTCACACCACTCCAGTCTATCAACTAATGACTTGTGTAGAGAAAAGCTGCGTGTTTATAAGAAACTAATCTACCATTAAGGTGTTTTTAACTGTTTTCGTTAATGAAAAAGTCAACTTGCCTGAAACAGGAGAGAAATATGCCCAGATCAAGCACTGTTAAGAAAACAGTCCAAAACAGTTCTAAACAAATATGTGGTTGGGTTTTGGATTTTTCACTTATTATTTATTATATAATTATGGACTCATATTTTGGGGGTTGAAAGTTAAAATGTCTTAATGATGGATTTGTTTCTTACAAACACTGCTTTTCACTTCACAAGACATTAACTGATGCACTGGAGTGGTATAGTAATGAGATTGGACTAATGACTTTCTGCAGATATTATAAACATCCTCTGGTGACTTTATGGAAATAAATGTGTTGTGAATTTTGATTAATGTTGACATTATTTGTTTTTTTAACTGTAAGTTGCTTTATTTTCTGAAAAGAGATTGTAGACCTCAAAACAGATGGCATGCCTGGAGTTTTTAATTTATTTTTTATTTTTTTACTGGGGTGTATTGCTTCCAGATTGCCACATTGTTTTATACTGGTTATGAAATATAATGGTTGGCGTTGATCATTTGCACACACTCCAGCAGAATGCAGCAGTTATGAATGCTGAGTTGTAATTCTCCTGAAAGGCGATCTGTCAGACTGTTGTCTAAAGCCCTGCCGGTTATTTTGGGTGTTTGCCTCTCTCTCTCCCTCTGTCCCTAAAGTCTCTAGAGATCCAGTCTGAAGTGTCGGCTCTGAATCACAGCACAGAATCGATGCTTCAGGGCTTGAGGTAACAGAGAATTTAATGAGAGAGAGAGCTGGGTGGCCCTTGGCAGACGAAACCTCAGTGCCCTCTTAACAAGAGCATCTCAGCGGCACGCCAGAGGAAAAACGAGCGGGGTTAATTAAGTAGAGAGGTTAGATTTGATCCTGTTCTCTTTTTGTCTTATAAAGTGCACTGCTTGATTGCGAATGGGCTGTTTTCAGGAGAGCCTGTTGTGTATTGCCATCAGCGACATGGGCGCTTTTCTGCTTAGTGTTATCATTCATTTTTGTTGTGTAGTGTAGTATGTGCAGTTGTGTTTCCACAGTGTTTATTGGATATGTTTCTGCACAGTCTGTGGCATTGCTCTTTGTGTGTCTCCTGAGACTGAAGTGTTATCTAACACTCCATGGGCATGGCACAAAAGATGTACGTTTAATAGCACTCTGGGCTTGTCAAAAGAATTGGTTTCCTTTTTTTTTCTTTTTTTTTTTGTGTAAAATTGCAGACTCTTGCTAAGGCTGATTCAGCATTTTTATACTTAAATAAAAGCACAAAATAATAATAATAATAATATAAACATCAA
The DNA here is from genome assembly GCF_003368295.1 of Carassius auratus. Taxonomy (NCBI): domain Eukaryota; kingdom Metazoa; phylum Chordata; class Actinopteri; order Cypriniformes; family Cyprinidae; genus Carassius; species Carassius auratus. Next base: position 3,355,553 of record NC_039255.1, read on the forward strand.
CTAAAATAAAATAATTTTAAAATTCAACCTTTTTTCATTTTTATTGCAGTTAATTTCCAAAGAAACATTTTCATTTAGTTATTAAAAAACCTAAAATAGAAACTGAAAAAAAGAATACAGATTATAGACATAAAAACACTCATAACTAAAATATACTAAAATAAATGAAAATTTGACAATCTAAAATAAAATAAATTTAAAATATAAAATTTAAAATATAAAAATGACAATTATCAAAATTCCAATTATCGATACATAAATAACAATTATATAAAAAAATGATTCATATATATAATAGTGTCTCGATACTAAAATAAGAGCAATTAAGTGATATTTTTAAATTAAGCTTGATAAGAAATTACTATTACTAATAATATATTAATATTATTTTAATGTTAATAAAATAATTTCCTCAAGTTAATGTTAAAATCGTTAGCAGCTTGTTTAGATCATAATGGTTTATTGTATTAATTCATATTAATGTATGCTGATTTTTTTTTTATTATAGTTTATAGTGTTTGCAAACGGTACAGCAGTAATATTTTTTCAAACTATTTATTTGTTTTTTACTCTAATAATTTCTTCAATTTTTTTCAGTTTTGTAGATAACTTCAATGCTGCTCTATATTTCTTTAAGATGTTTATAGCATATTAGTGTGTAATTCTAGTAATGCAAGTCAATGGAAGATTAACAACCAAAGTGCAGGGTGACACTTTGGCACAAAATAGCCAATTAATTCAAGCTTTTAACTAGAAACATTTGTGTTCACCAAACCTGAAATCTTAATGCTGGGTTTTTTTCTACCTGTTTTCTGCAGGAAATGCAGAAAGAGGTTATTGTGCTGTTTCTCTTTCACATTCTTCCGTTATAATTTGTTATAATGACAAATGTGTAAGTGCTTTATCTTTTTCTCCCAGCAATCCTTTAATTATTCAGAAGACTCTCAATACTGATGTGTTTCAAAGGACACAATCCTTTAGAAAAAAATCCCCTTTAATATATAGGTCTTTAAATCCATTCTAGCGAACAGTCAAAGACAAGCTAGTTTAATCACCGGGATGTGAATACTGCAGCATTGCTGAAGGTCAGCTGTCATTGTTATAATCACATTTTGAGGATATCTGCGATTTATTTTGCATCCCAGCAGTCACAGTCATGTCTAGTTACAGTGCTGGTGAAATGTTTTCTGTACTTTTCTTTATATCCTTAAGCACTGTTGCGAACTTACTTTTAAAAGTAATGCATTATAATATTGTGTTACTTCATAAAAAAGTAACTAATTGCATTACTTAGTTACTATTTATGGGAAGTAATGCATTATGGTACTTTTGCCTGAACTGGTATTTCTGAGTAGTCAAATAATGAAAACTAAATAAAATAAAAGTAATAATTACAAAAAACTGTATGCAATATTTTTAAATAACTAATATAAATAATATAGTTACTAAAACATTGAAAAATAATTATATCAATAATAATAATAACAATAACAATAAATGATAGAATAGTACAATGCATCACATTTCACACTAAAATGATAATTATATACATGTATTTTGCACAAAGAATATTAGTTACTATTATTATTATTATTAATATAATTATTTTTTAATTTTAGTTAAAGTTTTAATTACTTTATTATTTATATTAGTTATTTTAAAAATATAAATATATTTGCATATAGTGTTCTGTAATTATTACTTTTTTTGTTTTCATTATTTGTACTACTGTAAGTGAAATTAAATAAAAATGAAAATGCCTTTGCAACTAGCTGAATAAAAAGCTATTTTATTTTTTATTTCAGTAACGAAAATGTGTATGTTTTTAAAAATTGTTTTAATTAACAATAATAATACTGAATCAAATTTGTCATAGTAACACTTGTGTTGTTTCTTCCCTTGTATTTAAATAATTTAAAGCCTATACTATATATTTACTACTTGACTGAAAGTTAAAAGACTTAAACACTATTCTCATTCATCAGTTTTTAATAGATGCATGAATCTACCAAATAAATATACTGTATGTAAACAAACATTTTATCTTGCAAATAAAAACTAGGATGTTCTAACAAAGTCTTTTGGTTTTCTTCTCTGCAGGATTCGGGATGACCACGCCTGTGACAGTAGCTGGAAAGGTTTTCTTGATCTTCTACGGTCTGTTAGGTTGCGCGGCCACCATCCTGTTCTTTAACCTGTTTCTGGAGCGCATCATTACCCTGCTGGCCGTGGTGATGAAGGCCGTGCGTCTGCGCCGTCTGCGGACCAGTGGTCTCCTCCCGCCGGGGATCTGCCAGGACTTTGCTGCGAGTACGTTGCCCGGTTGGAAACCTTCGGTGTACCACGTGATGCTAATTCTGGGTTTATCATCCATCGTGATCTCCTGCTGCGCGTCGGCCATGTACACTCCAGTCGAAGGTTGGGCTTATCTGGACTCGCTGTACTTTTGCTTCGTCACTTTCAGCACCATTGGTTTCGGAGATTTGGTGAGCAGCCAGAATGCTGCGTACGGCTACCAAGGACTTTACCGCTTGGCCAACTTCATCTTCATCTTGACTGGAGTATGTTGCATCTACTCGCTCTTCAACGTCATCTCCATCGTCATCAAGCAGGTCCTCAATTGGATGCTGGAGAAAATGAGTTGCTTGTGCTGCCAGCACTGCAACAAAGCCAACGGTTTCTTGGGACGCCGCAATGCCATCAGGCCCGGCTCGCGCCTCAGACGCGGACGCTTCGGCCGGACGCCGGACTCGGACAAACCTTGCGACAGCGACACAGAGGGACGCAGGCTCTCGGGCGAGATGATCTCCATGCGGGACTTGACGGGATCCAATAAAATCTCGCTGGCCATTATGCAGAAACAGCTGTCGGAGTCAGCCAATGGATATCCCAGAACGGTGTGTGGAAGTTCACGTCAGAACGGCTTTTCCGGTGGCGTCGGTGCTTTGGGCATCATGAACAACCGGTTAGCAGAAACCAGTGACTCTAGGTAGAAAACGATTGTTTTTAGTGGTAAAGCCTCTCCAACTCTCTCTGGATGTTGAGCGATTGGGGTTTGCGATGTACATTTTTGAGCTTGTGCAGAACAGCATGGCATGCATGAACTGTATAGGATATCCTTTAGGGTTTTTGGATCGTGACTTGCTAAGATGTATGCTAAGAATGCGTTCTAGGAAGTAACGGTACACTCAAATCATGTTGGAGAGATCGTATTTACTGTATAAGTTGAAAGGACATGAGTGCCACTAAAAAATCACAATTATGAGTGGGAAATGAGAAAAGTCCCATGCTTGGATCGTTTCAGTGAGAAAACAAGTCAGATGCAATGAATGCAGCATCTGCATTGATGGCTCAAATTAATACAATTATTTATTTTTTATCTTAGTTGCATGCATAAAATACCATAGTAAAGTTCAATTACAATACAATTATATTTGAATAAAAACATAAAAAGCAACATACCTGATGCAAATTCATTAGTCATAATTTTGCAGTAAAAAAATAATAATTAATGCTTAACTTGAAGCATTTATGTATAATGCATTATAAAGTGTTCAAAATGTATTCAGATTATACCTTTTCGTAAAATGCATTATAATATTTGCAGGTTTGCAAATATTTACATAGATATCATGTATTATAACTGTAACCACAGTTAGTCATGAGATCACACAGTGCATTACAATGCATAAAAAATACTATTATAAAGCATTATATATAAAGGCTTCAAAGATATTTGAATGCACATGATGTCGTAATTGCGGATTCCCAACTCAAAAATATGAATTCCCAGGAGGATTTGAATGCACCTTAAGTAACTTTGCATATTCTAGTAATTAAACGCAACAAACCTTGATTACCCGAATAATATTTTCTAGAATTTATCAACAATAATGTACTACAGGAGCTAACCCTAAACAAACGCTCTGAAGTTAGACTTGACTACCAGTGGCTATTCATAGGAGATGAGTAGAGCTTGTCTAATCTCAAAAAAGTAAAAGTAGCATCGTATTTACTTACGGCACACTCGATTTACAACTATGCACCATCTCCATGTCTCAAACATATCCATTGTTAGTCTTGGGCTGCATCCCAGTTTGCATACTTATGCTGTGCACTAAAAGTATGTACTTCTCTGCTCAATGGAAAGTCCAGACTCAGTATTTGGACAATTGGACAATGTCTCATGTTTGCACAGTGTCCCTTATTTTGTACAGTTTGTCTCTTAACATCCAGCTAAATTCAGTACCTGCATTATTATGTTTCTTTCAGGTTCACGCAATTAACAAAATGTTTTAATCTATAATTCTCTGGCACTCCTTTTCGACAAAAAGTCAAAAAAGTATTATTAAAAACTCTCCTCTTCCATAGGGCAACACTACAAAAATTAATACTTAATTGTTTATTTATCAGATCTTTATGGTTAAAACATCTAAAAATCCTTAAAACAGCATAAATTTACTTAGCAATACTCCGCAACATATCAAAACTCACTGAACTGTCAGATTTTTCAGTTGTTTTAAATTATAGTTATAGTTTTATAGTGACAGAATATACGAAGAAACAACACAATACATATATATAATATCTCATGCAATGTTGCTTTTCAAGTAAATGTATTATGTTTCAAGCATTATTGGAAAACAATACAAAACTACTACTTAATACATTATTACTATTACAAAAAAATGTCAGTCTTATGAATCATTTCAACATCACTTTTGACCTCGAACACTATATGTGAGCTAGTATGCAGCATTAATTAAAGACACATAGAACAAGGCTTATTTCTATAGCTACAAATGATGACTTTATGCAGATTAGAGAGCTGGGAGGTTGGAAGTTTGTACAGTATAAGCGACTGCGTTTAATGTACCCCTTCAAATCTCTGTTGCTGTCGGTAGGGATCTCATGGCAAAGAGAAGCCACTGTTTGAAAAGTTCAGCTGAGGGTTTTACACCCTCACAGTAATATGATGAGGTTCACCAATGAGCTGAGCAGAGGAACTTCAAAGCCAAACTATGTGCTTCCCCAAAGAGGAGAGAAGAGGAGCTGAAAAGATGGAGTGAGACAGAGTGAAGGAGAATAAAATGAAGAAGCCCTGAGAGAGATAGAGAATATGAGCCATCTATCAGCACAGAACTAGACTTCCAGCGGAGCTCGTGTTCATCTGCAGACCGAATGTTAGTGCCCTCAACCCCTCCTCTATCATCTTATTAACACTGTCTATGTCCTCTCAGATGGTGTTTGCTACACCTGCCCTAGCTTGGTAGGATGCATAATATCATGCCTGGTGTTGAACACACTACAGAGCAGTCTTAGTTGTTGAATAACCATTTAGAAGAAGTTTAGGGAATTATGCAATGCTATATTCAGTGTTTCTGCGGGTCTTAAAAATCCCTTAAAATCCATAAATGAAGGCCTTTAGTCAGAGCAGAAAGTCTTCAATTCATAAAGGCATGACATTATATGTTGTAGGCATTGCAAAAAATAAAATAAAAGATAGATTATTTTTGAAAGATGTTCTAAATCAATATGACTATAAATCAAGTTAGATTTACTTGAGATGCAAATGTAAAAATGAAGTCTTGAAAATTTTAAGAAAATTGAGTTAATGCTTAATACATGAACAAATATGGAAAGCATAACTTTTTTGCAATGTACTGCAAGTTATTACAGAAAGTACATTTAGGTATTGCATAAGCAGAAACCCATATTGTAGTGTTTACATGCACACTCATACACTGGTGTGCTTAAAAAGCACATTTGATTTGAGATTTGCATGCAATTTTGGTGAGAATTTTAAATGATTTTCTTCTTATTGGCATCAAAAACTAAACAAGACGTGCAACTGTATAAAATAAAACAAAAATGTGTGCTTAAATCTACAGTGAAGCAATCTGTAAAAATCAGTTTTGCTAAAATAGTTTGCAACCTTCACAGATAGAAGAACAAGTTAAGTAATTCAAGATATTAGATCATGCATGTAAATGCACTCATTAACATCAGTTAATTCCCCATTATTTTCACTGCTTTGCATTTAAACCGCATAAACAACAATCTGTCAGCTTATCATCTGATCATTACATAGTGCCATGTAAACAAGACTTTCTTGTGTTGGTGGTTTAATGATTTGCACAAACTCCTTTTTATAATAATCGCTATTTTATTGTGCATGTAAACAAACTCATAAGCTACCATAAAGTACATTTTTGAGCCATTCTGCACTCCCACTGGTTGAGGTCTAATTAAAGTCAAATGCACAAACAAACTCGCTCATGTTGCCTCAAATCACCAACTTTCATTGCAAAACTCTGCCAATGCAAACTCCCTTTCCCCCCCAAATGATAAATCAAACTGCTTAAACAAAACAAAGAATATTGGTTGAAGAATTTCAATAGCTGAGGTGTCATGCAGTATTTGTGTGTGTAGCAGACAGAAACAGATGCTAGTGTTCTGCAAACCCTTAAATCCTGACATGGTAAGAGTAGAAGAGGGAGAAAGACGGGAGACGAGAGGGAATCCAGTCCCTCAGGTGTGATGAGGCATCAGCACAGATGTAGTTTCCATTAGCTAGCTCTCTGCTGGTGATCTATAGCATCTCTGCTTAGCTCTCTTCTGCTCCAGGGAACAACAGCACGCATCTGCATTGACAACACACACACACACACACACACACACACACACACACACACACACACACACACTCCCTCCCTTAGCATAGCACAGTTCACACTCTTTAAGTGAATACCTGTATGTAACTCACTGTAAATAGTCAAGCTGAACAATTTCTGATTCTCTTTGCATATTGCAAAGGAAGAAGATCGTGGCTCTTGCTTATATTATACAACCTCAGGTAGTTTATTCTTCTGATGTAGTTTTTTGCATGCTACTATGGTAAAGCCATACAAGAGGCACTTGTATCTGTTATAGGTCTATTTTTATATTCAGATATGATAATGTAATATCTTGCGGTGATGGTGAGCTTTAAAGGAACAAACGACTTGATTAAATGTGCTTCATGTAATGAAAATTAGGGGTTGGCAGTATGAACAAAATATAACATATTATGAGTAAGATTCAGTACATATTATGAAATTCAACTTAAAGTTGTTTATATATTAAATTACAATAATGCTTATTTTTAGATAATCCATTGAATTAGAAAATGTTGATCATCTGATTGGTTTCTCTGATGTAAAATCCAGATTTAACTGATGACTGTTTTTTTATTTTTTTATTTGCTATATACTTATTTATTATTTATATACTATTATAGATTTATAAAAAAAATATTTTATTTTTTTATTTTTATTTTATTTTAATGTTATTATTTTGTGTTATTATTTGGTATCATTCTTATTTTAATGTATTATTTCAGTTCATTTTATTTATTTACAGGTTGTAATTTTAGTATTTAAATTTGAACTTCTAATATTTGTTTACATGAAAAAAAAATTGTATTTAGATTTTATTTAATCTTTTTTTAAATGTTTGTGATAGTTCGTTTTAATTAACGAAAACAATGACTATAACGTCATACCGCTGACCCCTAAAGAAGCCCTACAAATCTCACATCAAATTTGTAGAAAACCACACGTTACATGATGAACATATCATTGCACATGAGTGATGAACATGAAAAGAGGGTTTGAGATGTAAAGCAGAGCTGTGCTAACAATGCAACTCAAAGAGAAGGAATGTGTTTTTACAAGCCTGAAGATGCATTAAAATATATCAAATAAATTTAAGTTTGTTCTCTTATAATGCATGCATGGATCAATATCAACTGCCTTATTTTGTTCCTCAACCATGTAACTATAGATCTGACTTACTCTGTACAGTAAATCTTTTGCATTTTGCAAAATGTATCTCCATTGATTGCAGTGGATCAAACTGAACTGAAGTCCGGGAATTTCACAGTTCTATCTATCTATCTATCTATCTATCTATCTATCTATCTATCTATCTATCTATCTATCTATCTATCTATCTATCTATCTATCTATCTATCTATCTATCTATCTATCTATCTATCTATCTATCTATCTGTCTTTTTTGTAGCCGTTGATACGGACTCAATTAACTCATCGATCATTATTCATCTTTATGTTTTTAACAGCAATATGAAGCCAAACAAGGTCGTTAGATTTTACGCTGGTGTGTGAGGTGGAAACCAGGTTTAGATTATGACTTATTGTTGGTAAATGCAGAAAAATACATCACTCTATAGAGAATGGTGTTTATAAAGATTACTCTAAAGGTGGGACAAGTATTAGAAATTTCTGACACTTGTTTCATGTTGTGTCATGTTTGTGATCTCAAAATAAGATGATGTGTGATTTAAACATCTGTTTTAACTTAAAAATTGAATATTTAACATTTAATATGCATTATATAACCAATTGCAGATAATTATAATGATGGCTCTTTTACATTATTTATGACAGCTAAAACTATTAGTTTAAGAAAATTACTTCGATGCATTAAACAATATGCTGACAAAAACATATTATCCTCCTGATGTTCAGTCATTCTCAATGTATTCATTTCATGCAACTCTTATTATAAAAGCATGAATGTTTCTCATACCAGATGATGGCAGGTACATTAGTAGTTCTGTGGAAAAGTAATGAAGGTTATAAAGTTATAAAGGAAAAGAAACGAATAATAATTTACAATTATCCCCAAACATGAAGATTGCATGTATTTTGCATTGAACAATGAAGAGAGGCGCTTGACGTGCATATCAGATTTTGTAATTGTGATGACTGTGAGTCAGACGGTTGATATGAATTTTTAGCATCATTATATTTTAAGAAAGATTCCTTATCAGTATGCAGGAAGAGAAGAACAGAATAGTGTTCGCCTACTCAATCTGTCTCTCCTGCTCTCTTTATTTCTCTGTTTCTGCTGAAACATGCATGAAATGAGACCATCAGCTCGGGTTCATATGTAATTCAATAGCTGAAATTTACAATGAAATAGCATTCCAAGCCCATTTTATTTTTATAACATGACATTTCTGATTGAAACATCAAATGAATTCAAGATTTTATCGATTGGGTAATAGCTGGATGGTGAAAAATGTAAAATAAATAAATAAATAAGACGATAAGCAAGTTAGCACATTTTGATGAATGGTTACAAAGTCAAACATATTTTTCACCGGAATAACTTTAATTAATGAATCATTCACAGCAGGGTCATTATAGTTAACTAAAAATAAAATTAAATAAAAATGGTAATGGGAAATTAAAATTAAATTAAAAAAGAAATCTATATGGACATCTAAAAAATTAATTAAAATGACAAAAATGCAATACTAAATACTAAAACATTAAATAAATTAAAATATTTAAATCAGAAAAAAAATATAAAATTTATAAAATATTCTAAAACTATACTAGTATATTACTAATGAAATATCACTGGATCAGGGAAATTTGTTAATAACAATTAGCATAAATATTTGCTTTTTTAAAAATACAGTTATTAAAACATTCTAAATATTTAAACATATATTAATATTCATATTTTTTATTTTTTAAATAGGAATGCTTTTGGATTTCATGTTGACTTCAAATCAAATGACACTAGCAGTTTACGCAGTGATTGAGACCAAGCAAAATGATCCCTCATTAGGACACCACTTTAGTCACCTGTGAGTATTTGGTCAGTAATCTAGACCTGGTTACCTGGTTATCATTCCTCACAAGTCTTCATCTCAGACTTAGGCCTGCCCCATGTTGCCTGTTGATTTACTGTATGCAAATGATCCTTCTGGTTGCAAGTTGCACATTTATAACAATTGTACTTTTATATTTATTTTAAAAAGATCATATCTAATGAGTCACGCATATAAGAAATTAAAATCTATTCTAAGAATCTCTCTGTCTTGTTTCCTTTCATACCTGGCCAATAATTGCACATGTTTCCATCTGTTCTTCTTTCTATTGTTGCAATTATTTCTAAATTACCTAAAACGTCCGAGGTTTTGTCTTTGATATTATAATTGCTGAAGGTAATGACTGAAAAGTAGTTTTGACCAATAGCGTGCAGGCATTGTACATAATCAGCCAATCGTGGCTTGAAAGAAGGCGGGATCTACAGATAACTGTCGCAATCTATCTATCTATCTATCTATCTATCTATCTATCTATCTATCTATCTATCTATCTATCTATCTATCTATCTATCTATCTATCTATCTATCTATCTATCTATCTATCTATCTATCTATCTATCTATCTATCTATCTATCTATCTTCAATTATGAATTATAATTGAAATTATTTAAAGACAGCCACGATTTGCTCAGTAAACCTCAGTTTAATAAAAAAAAAGAAGAAGCAATTTTATGTTTGGTTTTCCTCCATTGTCCAGTAAAAAGCAGAGAACTGTCATTTTTGTGTACTGTTACACCTCTATGTTTTGATAAAAACCGAGCTGATGTTAGCTATTCAGCTGTTCTTATGGAGAAAAACTGCAACTTAACACTTTTCCCAAGCTCTTTGTCTCATAACAGTCTAGTGTGCGATGGCATGTCAGGAAGCATTTGTGTGTTTTCTGTGTGTTTCCCAGCACACGTATTGTAGCTTATGACTGCTCGACTGAATCTTCCCTGTGATGCTCATTCAATCTGAAGCAGCGCTTTCACTCCATCCTCCTCCGTCGTCAACACTGAACAAATTGTTTTTCTGCACTAGCTGAGGCCGTGATCCTCGCTCGCGGAAACAAGCTGTGAAGTAAAACCACACTGACTAGCCCTGAGCGAATTACAATCAGTCCTACACAACCTGAATAATCACAGCCTGCTAGTCAATAGGTCTTTTGTGGGCTCGCGTTAGACAGAGATGCATACCATAATAACAGCTGCTTACACCAGGCTAACACACATCATCACTGTAATGCAATGCAAATCATTGTGTTGTCACAGAACTGTAATTAAAACAAAACCAGGAATTGCATGCAAGAAGAAATGCATGGTTGAATGAAATAATTGTCATGCACCTAGCAGGGATGATTTGTGTGTACTCTTTGCAAATCAGGTATTTATAGATTTTTCTTTATGTAAACAAACTTTTATTTTGGATGTGATTAGTTGCGATCAATTGATTTGACAGCCCTAATACATACATACATACACATATATATATATTGTGTGTGTGTTTGTTTATCTAATGTTATTTTAAAATATTTGTATATTTGTATTACTTTATTAATGATGCTGAAAATTCTGATTTACAATTTACAAATATGTTCAAATAGTATCTTAATTTATAAAAATATTTCCCAATATGATTTTTAGTTTAATAAACAAGGTGTTTTGCAGCTTATTTTCAGTAATAGAAAATGCTTATATGTTTACATATTTTATTATTTATGAATATTTACATAGTAAAATGAAATCTTCAACAGATAAAGGATTTTTTTCATGATGCACACTGTATATGCAACACTGCATGGACCGTTAAACTGTCCTTTATCTTTTTTATAACAGACAAGCACAGACATGTTTGATGCTTCCTCCTGATTAACGCTGCTTCACAACCAATATACCAGCTGGGGAAACACAATACTGGTTTTAGCTTTATTATCACGTCGAAAGAGGCAGAACTCATACGAGTGCTGGAGCAAAATGAGGTTTCATTAAGCAGATGCTTTGCTTCGGGGACCAATTTTATGCTTTGAGATAACAAAAAACTGCTAGACATTACAAATGTATTTGTGCAGTACAACATTAGCCAAGACCAGAGCAACGAAGCTGAAATTATACTTCCACAGAAAGTGCATTGAGATGTTAGTGTTTGACTGTTACTAATCCATTAGTCACTTGCAGTTAGAGATTTGAACAAACCAATAAAACTCAGTTTTTTATGCTCAAATTATGCATGAGACCTCTAATCATTTCTCTTATTGAGGAATGGGTTGCTATTACTTTTCAAGGCATTTCACCTGACAGATATTAAAACAGTGGAAAAGAAAGCACTATAGTTTCACTATTAGCATCCACAGCATTTTACACAGAACCTTTATCTCTTAGAAATACTTTATGTGATAATTTACTTATTTAAGTATTTATTTATATTCTGTACTTATTTAATTTTATTTTTATTTTATGCGTCTGTCAATTTTTACCTGTTTGTATAGCTAGTCATAAATTATTAAATAATTTATGAATATTCAATTAATTATTATTTAATATTAATAATTCAATTTTCATTTATTTCAAGACTGCATTTTTGCTTGTTTACATAGCTAATAATATACACAATTAATATAATTATTATTTAATAGTAGAAAAGTAGTTTATTTATATATACTTCAAATATTTGCAATCTAAAAAACAGTATCTACGCCATTTTTTGTCAGAACGGATCACCATCCTTTTTTTTTTTAATCAAAGTGGGATCTTTGTGTGTGTGTCTCAATTTTGATTCCCCCATCAGACCAATTATTTATCTCAAAGTTTCATTTTCATATGAAACAATGAGGAAGACATAATTCGAGTCTTTAGAGTTCAGAAGTTGGGAAGTTCGACTGAAATGTAACATTTTTGCTGCTTGAAATGCACATTCAACTTTTTTTGTCTCTCGCAAGCTAATTATAGCAGCTTATAACTTTGATAACAGCAGATATTTTGGTTTGAAATGCTCCAGCTGTCTCAAGTTCAGAATATCCCAACACATTTAATCAAATAGCTTGAAATGTAGCTTCTCAAAAATATAAAAGGCAGCCGTTCTAGACTGCTTTTCATGATAGGTTTTGTTAAAACCTGTTTGTTTTTTGCTGTATTGAGTCAGCATCAGTGGCTAATTAGTTCCTGACTGGCACCGGTCAAGGAGGAGAAGTGAATGAGATCTAAACATGGACAAACTTCAGAGTAGTCCACACCATTATGTGCTTCCAAAGCTGCACAGTTTTCATCCCAGCACGTCAATTAGCGTGATCCTCCTCACAGACCCGTCAGCTCATTCTCATCACTGCTTTACATATCAAATAAAACCTCTACATGAGAAGTGACTTGATGTCCTCGACAGACTAACGGTGATTCCTGACGGATAATGTATGTCCCCAACACCCACAGAAGAGCTAATGTGAAAGTCAATGCAGGGACAGGGCAAAAGAGAGCTGCTAAATACTCTGATTGATGAAGCTGTTTCCTCAGCAGCTGTTTGCCAAATTAACACAGAACTAGAAGAACCTGATCGCTGATTATTGCTGATGAAGTTAGAAACCAGGTCCATCATTGAAGGGTTTGACTTAAAAACTTACCTCAAAAATCCCTTGAAACCATATGCATATGCACAAATAATGTGCTTTTTTATTTTTATTTTTTATTTGTTACGTTTATTTTTTCCTTCCTTTCATTTTTTACCTTCCCTGTAATTTTAATTACTAAAATATTTGAATTTATATATGATTAAATGTTTATTATGACTTCTTTTATTTATTTTAAAGATTTTTTTCATTCTTATGATTTTTTACCATTTATTTATGTTTTACAATTAAACCAATAAATTAAGTAATTAAATATTTATTTGACTAAATATTTACTCAACAAATTTATTTATTAAAATTGTAAGAATATTTTCTTTTTTACTTTAATTCTGAATTATCCTTTGTTTAATTGTAATTATTTAATTATATTTATTTGTGTATAAATTATATATAATATATATATAATATTTATATATACCCATTTGTTTCTTTTTCTTTCTTTCTTTTATTTAAACCAGTGTAGACTTTAGTAAGACAATGCAATTAACTCTTCTCTGGATCAATGTTTAATAACCCAGGCTTAAAAAGGCTTTAGTTCAGGGTTAAGCACAGTTTGAAAAGCCTTATTCACCATTGCACGACATCAAAAATCAGCTAGCCTCCGGGACACAAGCCAAAAGCGTAGTGAGATTATGCTATGCCAGCATTCCTGTTTTGATGGGAACGTAGCATCCCATGATAAACTGAAAAGTCTATAATGAATGCTTTCGTACGATGCACAAACAGGTATACTCTGAAGATAAATGAGATTAGTATGGATGGTGGAGATGAATTAAGTGAAATGTTATGAATGCAAAGTCATGATATCAAAGTAATTGCACATCCAGCAGTCTTTACTGCACCTATTTTGTGGATTTATCGGCTGTCATTTAATGTATATTTGGCATTTGTTTCCTTTCACAGCTGAAACTGCCGTGATAATGAAACCTGAGCGCATAATGGAACATTAAAAGAGCCAATCTGTATGGTAATTCCCTCTTCACACACACACACACACACACAAACACACACACACACACACACGTCTTCGTGCTTTTCCTGTCTCTTCGAACAACCAGTTTCTCCACTCACGTGTAAAATCTGTTGAGTGTTAATAGTCGCTATCTGACAGAAGTGCTTCTTTAATTCCCTGAGAAACAGCTGCATTACGATTGAACACTTGTGCATTAACACACTTTCAGCAAGAGCTTCAGCTCTGTCAAATCAGTTATAAAGATTTTTTTATGTGTTATTAATTTTGTACTGTTTTCAAATTGCATTACATTGCATTTTTAGTTACTTTAATCAATGGTTTTGATTTTTGCATTTGTTTTATACTCATTTGTACTCATGGGGACAGATTTGTAGAAATACAGCTTTCCTTTACTTGCTCAGCAATGGATGCTCTGCAGTGAATGGGTGCCGTCAGAATAAGAGTCCAAACAGCTAATAAAACACATAACAAAAACATATTGTAAAGCCAAAAACTGCAAGAAACAAATCCATCATTAAGACATTTTTAACTTCAAAACATTGCTTCCAGCTGAATCAGGAGAGAAATATGCACAGATCAAGCACAGTTTAAAAAAAACTTCCAAAACAGATTTGAGAAAACAATAAGGGATGGGCTTTTTCACTTGAGGAAGCATTATTATGGAATATGGACTTGTATTTTGATCAGAAGCGAAAGTTTAAATTTATAACACCTTGATGGTGGACTTGTTTCTTTCAAACATGCAGCTTTTGGCTTCACTAGACATTAACTGATGGACTGGAGTGGTGTGGATTACTTGTCGATTATTTGTTTTTATCAGCTTTTTAGACTCTCATTCTGATGGCACCCATTCACTGCAGAGGATCCACTGCTGAGACACTGATGCAATGCTACTTTGTTCCAAATCTGATGAAGAAACAAGCTAGTACATTTTCAGCAAATGCTTTGATTGTAAGTACTTTGTTGTAAACATTTTCTGTTTATTATTAAAAAGTAAAGGACACACTGAAATTATTTTTTTCTTTGTAATGAACATTTCTTCAAATATATTTTTTTCAGCATCTTGGGCTTTTCCATTTTTCAGAACCTCAAAGGTTCAACCTTTGACAAATTTCCATCTCTTAAATTCTACTTTTCTCATCTCTGTATTTTTCCCCTGTAGAGAGCACAACATGCCTCACCAGAAAGATCTGCATTTATTTGATGGATGGCCTGTGCTTCAGCAAAGCAATGTTCTTCTGTGCACACCAGCCTCAGGCGCAGCACTTTAGGTCAGAGCACGAGTTGATGAACTGTGTATGAATATGCATGCGCAGTCAGGAAGCCACAGCAGCTGCTCATAAACAACGTTTGCCGAGCATTGACGATAGCAGATATTCCGCACTGTTAGGTGAGGTGGATTCATGCATGTTTGGTGAGAGATGGGAAAAAGAAAGTGAGTGATATCCTGTTTTAACACCGGAATTTGTTTTTCATTGAGTATGAATTTGTTAAAGTAATATATTCATTCATTCTTTATTACAAAGGCACAGGCTTTATGCAGCTAAATCAGCAAATAGTATCAGTGTTGCATCAGGAAACAGAGTCATTTATGATCAAGCACCACATAATTTCAACCCCAGAGCAACAGATTTGAAAAAAAAAGGCTTTTTTGTTTAATTTAAATATATAATTGAGTTAGTTCTGCTGTATTAATTATATTTACATTCATAACAACCATGAATTTTTTTTTTTGAAAGATGCATGTTGAAAGGGGAACCACATTACAAAATGTACAATCGATATTTTTGTTCTTTGTCAAAGTTGAGAGTAATTATGTTTGATTAAAAACGTTTCAATAATGAATCAGATTCAATATTAACATTTAAAGCTGGATTATTTGATTTCATTAAAATGATCTTTCTGGAGTATTTATAACTGGTTGATATTCTGAGGATTTTCAAAACTTTTAAAAATAATATTGTTTTACATTAAAACATCTTTGTATTACACACACTAAACTGAATTAAAAATGAAAAATTTAAATTCCGTCTTCATTAACTAACTCTCATGCCATTCCAAGTTAGCATGGTTTTATTTCTTTCTTCTGCAGAAAACAAAACAAAATGTTGGAAAACAGACAACACTGGAGCAGTAGTGTAGCCAGAAAAGAGACACTGGTGTGCATATGAAAATCTGGGTGTGCCACATTTATTGTCAGATTACTCTGCAAAATTATGGGACAGTATTTTTGTCACACTGCTTCCGTCCAACTATACTCCTAGTGTTAATTTGCAGGTCATGTCAAAATGTAGTTAATTGTTAAATTTAATCATTTTCTTCCAAATACGATAATTTTGAACTTTAGCTATTTCATTTTGTTTATTTTCATTACAATGTATTCACTTTAAATAAATGATAATATATAATTATAGGATTAAAATGAATTGTAGTTGCTCAATATAGATCTTTTTTTTTCATGTTTTTGTAATGTCTGGGAAGCCAGAATGCGCATGCATCAACAGAAACATCTATTAGCTGAACCCTGTTTTTTTTACGTGCCATTTATAGTAAGCCATATTACAGATGATATTACAGATGCTTTGTCAGATTTAAGTTAAAGCGCGTGCCGAACCGTGTGTGGTGAACCGAACGTTTTTTTTATTTTTTTATTTCAGCGAACCGTGCCATCCCTATTACCTCAATAATCAATCACAGGCCTAAAACAATCATGCCCGAGCAGACGGATATTAGTGTATCTCATCACACCGGCACCCGCGTCTAAATCAGTTGTATGGTCTGGTTTTCAGTCTAAAACAGTTGTGTCAAGTATAAATGTCTCGTCTGTTTCGGGAGGTGCGCGCGCAGTCAGCGGAGGCTCCTCCCAACTCGCACTGGAGGCTCGCACCTTTTTTTCTCAGATTTTGAAAAATCTTCGCGATCGACTTAAAATGCTTCCAAGATCGACTTGTCGACCGCGATCGACGGGTTGGTGACTCCAGATATAGCGACCAACGTTTATTTGAGCAAGCATTGATTATGCGTGACACAGTCTCAATTTGTGGGAGGCATGTATTGGGCTTCAAACGCTTTGCGCGCACGCGCTACGCCGGATGGGTGGTCACCCTGGCACACCCGTCTAGAGTGTGTCCACCTTTGTGTGTGGGTCCATGTACATGCTGAATCGACAGGTAAAAAAAAGCTTCAAGTCCAAATATTCATTTATCACCAATTAACTGTTTGACAAACACTTCCTGCTTCGATGTCCAGATCTGAATTAAAAAAATCTCAAACATGCTACGAAGTGCCGATCTGAATCAACCGAGTCGCGAACAGGCTCCGAAGTGCCGATCTGAATCAACCGAGTCGCGAACAGGTTCCGAAGTGCCGATCTGAATCAACCGAGTCGCGAACATGCTCCGAAGTGCCGATCTGAATCAACCGAGTCGCGAACAGGTTCCGAAGTCCCGATCTGAATCAACCGAGTCGCGAACAGGCTCCGAAGTGCCGATCTGAATCAACCGACTCGCGAACAGGCTCCGAAGTGCCGATCTGAATCAACCGAGTCGCGAACAGGCTTCGAAGTGCCGATCTGAATCAACCGAGTCGCGATATATATATATATATATATATATATATATATATATATATATATATATATATATATATATATATATATATATATATATATATATATATATATATATATTCTAAGTAATCAACAATAGCCCAAGTTTAGTAAACATTTTTTATTGAGACTATAAAAAATAATTCTGCATCTATTTTTAGGTGTGCCAGCTGCCACTTTGGGTGGCACAGGCACACCCTGGCACACCCGTGGCTACGCCACTGCACTGGAGCATGCTGTAAAAATAGAACATGAGTAATGTAAATAATGACATTGATAGCATATTCATTTCTAGGTGTATTTTCACTTTAAATAATGTTGCTATGTCCACTGTCCTGATAATAACAGAAGTGAGTCCTGAGGACACACACAGGGCTCAATCGGGAGCGTTTCCTGAAAATGACCCGTCCAGTTACACAGTCTAACCATCGGTCCTGGTCAGTGGGAAAAATAGCCTGATCTGATTGGCTGATGAGCTATTCTGGGTCAGTGGCTGGAGAGATAGCAGGATGTGATGTGTATAATGATGATGTATGATTTTGGGCTCTGTCGGCTGATTGGCTTCCTGCTGTCAGCACACATGACAGGCTGTGCTTCCTGTCCACGTGTGCCCTTAACACCCTTAACACCGGCCATACACTGACCAAGTTATTTCTGCAGAATAATGACTGGTAGCAAGAAAGTTTACAGACTTATGGTCTCTCATTCTTTAAGAGTTTGTCTTCGCTGTGACACTGATGTGTGTTTACATGCATGAATATATATGGGATATTTTGGTTCATTTCAGTGTGACTAACTGATTTCATTATAATGGTGAAAACATTTGCAATCTGTCCACACCAAAACATGTTTCTGGCGAGAGTCCATTAGACAGGTGCTGTATTGATCCCAGATGGAATGTTTAGTGCAGAACAACAGGATCAAACGAGTAAACATGTGCTGCTGCACAAACACATACTGTACAGTGCTGTTCATTAAACACGTGACTTTTCATGAAAATTCTATAATTCAAGATGGCCACCATCATATGACGTCATAATATGCAAATTAGATGGGAAAATGTAAACCCTACATAAACATTGGGTCGTCCTTAATATTTATATAATTGACAGAAAGTCTCTATCTTTTATCAATTTTAAGATATAGCCTTTTAAAATTAAGATGACAAAATCGAACGTTTTAGGAAAAAACCTCTGGCGCCTAAAGGGTTAATATTCAGCAGAAACCGTTAAAAATGCATCAGAAATGTTGCAAACATACCTAGATAAACTTGATGTTGGCTTGAGAAAGCCAAGTTAAAAGGTGTTAAAAAGGTTGCTAGAAAGTCTTGGGATATGATAAGGTGTTCCTATGCAGTAGTGATGTGCGATACCACATATTTTGTTTTCGATACGATACCTATACTTTTAAGTATCGGCCAGTATCGTCAATATCGATACCGATACTTCTAAACTAAACTTTTAGATTATGAAATGTATTTAATTATTATGAGTACAATGGGTTATAATACCTACTTCACTTTATATTTGAAATGCATTTTAACATTCGATACGCCTTAATTGCAACTTACTAGGTTATATTTTTTGTACTATATTAGATGGAATGGGCTGATGGGCAAATAGCTGTGTTAAGAGGCTCATATAGGGTTCATGATATTTAATTATTTTATCATTATTGTTGTTGTTATTGTTATGATTATTGGACTTTAATATTAATTTGGTTAAACTTTCAATATTATTGTATTATACCAAAACACCCTAGTTTGCATAGCATCACCCTTGCAAAGCAGTTAAATATAATCTCTTGTAAACTAGTGGGTAGATGTTCCATAACAGGCCCCCATATCTGTTGAAACATGCCACCATCTCCCTAACAACTGCAGTTATTCTCTCCATAGGAATTATTCTGAATAATCTCTCGATACCAGAGGGAAAGGGATGGGGGTCTAGTGAATCCACTCAATTAGAAAGCATTATTTAACAAGTAACACAAGCGCATCACAGAGTAGAAACCGGTTAGCAGGTAAAAAAAGGATTTTGTTGGTAAACCAAGTTAAACAACAACAACAACAGGGTCCTTGTTAAATGTTATTGAAAAAAATGTCCCCCATCTTCCGTGCCTCTCCATCCTAGAACTTTTCGAACTAGAACAGTGCATGAAAGTTTCCATTTCACTCTGGCATTCATTGCATAATGGACAGTGATTACTATTGGACCAGTCTAGTTCAAGTAAACACTTCTGATAGATTTAACTGTATCTACCAAGTCACCACCATCAATATACATTACTCATTGCTGAGCTCTTTCTCCCAAGTGCGCCAAATATGATTAATACCACTGTGATCTATTAAATAATAAAGAAAGTAAGCTTTTGAAGTAAGGTGTTGTGTATTTGTGACTTTCCACAGAAATCATTTATTTCACAGAATACTGTTTTTATTATCCACCTGCATTATCAACACTATTTTCCTTTTTAACACCGTGAAGCTGCTTTGACAGAATCTGTATTGTATAAAGTGCTATATAAAAAAAGGACTTGACAATTGCTGTGCAATTGTTGAGGTGTTCTCTGTGGTATCTCATTTTTGTTAATAACATGTAATGAAGCTGACAGCTTACTTCAGCTGTAATTTGTCAAGATACAAGCTGTCCACAATTTAAGAAACTCCTCTGTGAAAAGCATTTCCATCCAGTGAAGATCAGCCGGATGCAGATGATCTCTGCATCATCTCTTTGTTCTCCATAGCACTTTCTGTTTTAATCTTCATCTTTTTGGTTTCTGACAGCATATATGACGACTTTTCATTTCCATACTTTGACACAAATCTTCCAACAGCTATTTCTTCCAGCTGTAATACCACGAATGGCTGTTTGTTCACTCCTCACTGATGTGTGTGTGCACTTGGATGGGTTAAATGCAGAGGAGCACATATTCGGAGTACGGAACGCCGTACTTGGCCACACATCACTTTTACTTCCACTTTTTATATCTGCAGCCCGTGTAGCGCCTGTGATTTTGTCGATGCAATAGACATCTATTTTTGTTTTGCCTTGGGAATCATACAGAAGTACAATAAAAAGGTATTTTTGGAGCCTCTGGAAACATTTATTGGATTTTAAGCAATAAAGATGCTCTCACACATACAGATTCTTCTCCATAGTCGAGCGAGGACTGAGAGACGGACTGTACAGCATCTATCACTGACAGACGACTGAATCCTTCAGATCCAGGGTTGGCATTGTTGACTTGTGCGAGAAAAGGTTAAAGGTTTACATCCCTCACCCTTGTTTATCATAGGTAAACCAGATATGATGTTTGTCTAGCTGTACTTGTTTGCCACAGGGGACTAGTCATTATTTGTTTGAGTAGAAGAGTAAAATGTGGTGTGTATTTTCTCTGCAGATCCTTCTGAAGAAAAACCAGCAGCTCAAGATTATTTTCAACAACACCCCTGATGATTTCAGTCTGATCTGAACCGTTTAGTTGGCACTAAATGATTTATGAATCCATCACAATTTAATGTGACTTCTACTTCGGAGCAGTGTGAACTATATCGGATCCAAAAGTAAATCTGCAGGATGTAAGTGCTTCTTCTCATTTCACATGCAAAGATATTTAGATGTATTTAAAGTTCACTCATTTAATTCTGAAGGTCAGGAGAGGGTTCAAACAGGTCACGCAAAATAATTTTTATGATGTTATGATTTTTTTTTAGTACAAAACTTAACTAGCAATAATGCAGCTGGTGCATTAGTTGACATGACCCCTAAAATATTTTGTAATCTATTTTGTTGATTATCATATGAGATAAGATGCTTTTATGGTTTGTGTAGTGATACAGCGAGAATATGGAGGAAAAACACCTCAGTTTTATTCAGAGGCTCAAACTGAGTAAAAAATATGAAATATGATGCAGATGCTGATATTTCTATAAATAACCTGCAAATAAATAACAGTTGTCACGCTGTACTTCCATTAGTAAGATGATATTTAAATGGTTAGTTTTTAAACATATAATGCAATGCAATACAATAATGATTGATACTTATAAATGCCTGATGATTAAATTTGATACATTTCAAAAAGTTTTTTTTTTTTTTTTTTTTTTTTTTTTTTATGATGTATGGATAATAATGTAAACTTAGTTGCTTTAGTCCGGTAAGTGTTCATAAAATATGACTAATAATTATTATGTTTAATTATGTTTACTTTAATTTACTTTATGTAAATCAGTAAAGATTTCTCAGCAAATGAAGCACAACTTGAAGGTGGCTGTTTGTACAATTATACTGAAATAACTTTAACTTGCAATCAGATGACAGAAGGCATGGAGTAGATTGTGTGCAACAGGTTTTTCAAAAAAATTCTGATCATGTTGAAACCTTAGAAAATGTGCATATTAAATATGATATACGTTCAATCATGCATGCACAAAGCAGGACTGCTGTGATTAATGTACAGTATATGATGAAGAGACCCTGAGGCTTACATAATGCAATATTAATTCATTCGTGTGCACAAATGAGTGTAGAAGGAAGTGTGAATGCTTTACACTATCTTTTCATCATATTATGTGCATATATGTATGTCTCTCAGATAACACAGGCTAATGAATGACTATTGCACAACATTCAACTCTCTTCACTCTAATCTGCTCTGCTTCAGTGTAGTACGGACTTCATGTCCTGCTGATAAAGTCTTGTTGGTTTTAAACAGCCCGTTTAATTAGCCACAATTAAATCAAATGAGCATTAATGTACCATTCACAGCGCTTGATCAAACATTACACATTAACCAGTTTAAACTCCACTGAGGCTGAACCAGGTGCAGCTACCGAAGGTTGTGAAAGAAACCTTTGTGTTCACAGACTCCAAACATGTTCCAGAACAGTAATTCAATTAAATACGTTTTCATTCAGCAGGTGAACTGTGTTCTTTAAAATAGCTCCCACACAATTAATAAAACAGCTGAAAAACATGAATGCACATTTATGAATTTTCCTGCGTTCTGGTCCATCATCATCTGCAGCAGCTTCAGTCTTCAGCTGCTCTTCTGGATCAAATCTGTGTGTTGTATTGATGAGAATGCAGGAGGCTTGAATGATGTGGCTTTTGCGCCGCAGGCAACTGAAAACGAACAGCATTTGGCACATGGTACCAATAAACATTAACAACCACAAGCTCTGCAGAGTTTTCATTCCTGTGCACTGATGAAAAGAAACCCTTTGTTTTATTTCATTTACTGACAGTTTTTCCACATAGTAGAGCAGCAGTTGAGTTGCTAAGGTTTGCTTGACTGACAACAGTCAACATGCACTTTTATTGCATTTCCTTATTATCCTTTTGCACAAACAAGAACCTACTCACATGCGTTACCACTATATGGTATTCATGTGTATATATAGTCTTATTTTTAGGGCAATATTGGCAAAAACATTTTTCATGCACTGGTCAATTTTAAGAATTTGTCCTGTTTGGCTTTTCAAAACATGCTGATTCAGACTAGTGGAAAGAAACATCTAATATACATTGCATACATTTATCTATTTGGGTCTATTTCGAAAAGCCTGTTTTTCCGAATGAGATTTTTCTAATGCACCTTCAGGAGCACTTTACATACACCAAACGTTACAGTTTTTTCCCCTATGTATATTCTGAAGATTTTTATAGAAGGGTTTGTTCATATAACATTGGCCTGATTTTATAAAACATTTTACTTAAAAAAAAGTAAAGCATTTATTCTCCTCTGTTCCCTCTAATATGTCAAAAAAACAAACAAAAAAGAAACAAGATTTTTGAATATGACATTATTCAACGTTCAGATTTCTGTTCTGGAATTTTATGCAAATTAAAAAGAAAATTCCTCATATGCATATTTAAACATAACATTTCAGAAAACTTTTATACAAACAAATGCTTGCAATTGCATTTCCAAATGTAATCAATTAACTGGAGGAGTATGATTTCTAATGATTTCTATAGTTAAAAATGTACCTTGTTATCTTAGCAGAGAGTATAGAGACCAGAATGTGTTAGAGATTTAGGGCTGAGCGATTATGAT
The DNA here is from genome assembly GCF_003368295.1 of Carassius auratus. Taxonomy (NCBI): domain Eukaryota; kingdom Metazoa; phylum Chordata; class Actinopteri; order Cypriniformes; family Cyprinidae; genus Carassius; species Carassius auratus. The sequence goes on from NC_039255.1 coordinate 3,379,477, forward strand.
TAAGAAATAACGACCTAAGAAATACAAAAACAATTTGACAGTAACTAAACAAACATCTGCACTTCCGTTTTTACAAAATATCTTGTTTGAAACTTGTTATTAAAACATCTTCTTGAATCATAGTGTTCTCATTAATCAAGCCAAACATTTCAGCAGAACCAGTATGTGGTGATGGATGTGTTTGTTCATTACTCCTTCATTAGTGTAATGTCTGTGTCTGAATATTGTGCTCTTGTGTTGTCTTGTTTATCCACCTTGTTCTTTTAAAGGAACAGTTCACCCAAAAACAAATATATTCTTATTATAATGGATAAAGGACTCATATTTTAGCCAGAAGCAATGGTTTAAAAATAAAATAAAAAAGGTTTTAATGATGGATTTCAAACATAATGCGACTTTTAGCATCACAATTCATTAATTGATGTGTTGGAGTGGTGTGTATTAATTGTGGATTATTGTGATGTTTTTATCAGCTGTTTGGACTTTCATTCTGACGGCACCCATTCATTGGTGAGCAAGTGATGCAATGCTACATTTCTCCAAATCTGATGGAGAAACTAACTCATCTAAATCTTTGATTGCCTGAGGGTGAGTACATTTTCAGCAAATTTACATTTTTTGGGTGAACTATTCTTTTAATATAAAACTAAATAAACGCTACTTCAGGCTGAACTGTGTAATTTCTTCTAGCTGTGCCAAAGAAATTGCTAAAATAATTCAAACTCGCATTCTTGGGCGAACTATCATTTTTAATCAAACATAAACGTGGCAAAGTTGACTTCATCGACTCATTGTTGACTCTGAATGTTGAATAATGGAGAAAGCATTTTAACATCTCATTTGAGCACCCCTCAGATACCGAGGCCCTCAAAAACATACTGTTTAATTGATTATCAGATTTAAAAGCTTTCACGTATGTGCAAAAGGACTTCTTATATTCCAGTAGATCTTAAGATTCTCCTCCATCTCTTGTTGTAGTTGATCTGTGGAGTTTAATAAAAAGCGGATGGATGTATTCTCTCATGGACATTATTTCAGCAGTGTCCTCTTGCAGTGTCTAGTTTCTGTCTCAGTGCTCTGCAGAAATATTGATGGCGTCTAGTTGAAACCAGTGGGTGTTGAGAGGCATAAAGCAGGTATTGATTGATGTGTGTCAATGCTTTAATGAGAAGACATACTGCATGACCTTTTGGCCCAGTATTGAAAATGTAGTGGAATTGAATTTTGTGTCTTCAAACCTGAATAATCACACTACATATAAAACTACTTAAAGGAACACTCCACTATTTTTATTTATTTATTTATTTATTTTTGAAAATAGGCTCATTTTCCAACTCCCCTAGAGTTAAACAGATGAGTTTTACCATTTTTGAATCCATTCAGCTGATCTTTGGGTCTGGCGGTAACACCTTTAGCTTAGCTTAGCATAGATCATTGAATCTGATTAGGCCGTTAGCATCTCACTCAAAAATGATCAAAGAATTTCTATATTTTTCCTATATAAAACTTGACTCTTCTGTAGTTACATCTTGTTCTAAGACTGACGGAAAATTAAAAGTTGCGCTTTTCTAGGCTAGGAAATATATAGAAACTCTTTGATCATTTTTGAGCGAGATGCTAACGCTCTAATCAGATTCAATGATCTATGCTAAGCTAAGCTAAAAGTGACCCAAAGATCAGCTGAATGGATTCAAAAATGGTAAACTCAACTGTTTAACTCTAGGGGAGTTAGAAAATGAGCCTACAGTAATTAAAAAAGTGGAGTGTTCCTTAAATATTAAATAAATAATAATGATAAATTCTATATTAGCATAAATTATAGCCTCAGACATATTCATATAATTTAATCATTAGAATGCAGTCTAACAAAATTATTAGAATTAATTTTGAATTAATTTTTAGAAAATATGTTCTATTTTATATTGTTTAATGAATAATAAATAATTAAGCTTATAATTACCATTATAAACAAGTGAAAATTTATAAATCATGTTCTTATTATCTAATAATTAAAATGCAGTATATTTATTTGAATTTAATGTTACTAGCTATTCTGCTGAATATAATTTATATAATCTGTTTAATGAATAATAAATAAATATAAAGATTATAATCACCATTATAAACAAGTTTAAATTAATTAATTATATTCTTTTAATTTGATAAATAAAATTTAGTCTAATTAAATTATCTTTAATGTAATTATCTTTTCTGCTGAATATAATTTATAGAGAATCTGTTCAATGAATAAATATAAAGTTTATCTCACAATTATAAACATGTAACAATAAATTATTTTCTTATAATCCAACAAATATAATAATGTCTAATATTTTTTATTTATTTAATGGAATTATCTATTCTGTCTATATCTATATAAAGTATAGCGAATATAAATAAATAATTAAATAAATAAATAAATAGTCACCATTAAACAAGTAAAGATTTCTAGTTTATATTCTCAATTCTTATAATCAAATAAATACATAATAAATACATACATACATAATGCTGTCTAATAAAATTACTTGAATTTAATGTAATTATCTATTCTGTGGAATACAATTTCTAAAGAGTCTTTTTCTCTTTTTCTCTAAGGATTTCCAATCCTTTTGAACACTTAATTTCCATGATTTGTTTGTGATTCAATCGATAAGGGTTTGTTATTTCGAAAAGCAGATTAAAGTACATGTACATTACTGCTGCAAGACCAGTTTCATTATATGAGGTCAAAAGTTGCCCTTTTTAAATGACCACGATAATTGTTTTCATGCATCATCAAGTCCTCAGAAAGAGCAGTGTGAAAGAAATTACAGTAATCAATTAAAGCAGAAATATTCCACATTTACAGTAGTGATACATCTCGATAAATCTTCCAATCTAATGCTAGCACTGGAGAAGAGCTGCGTTATGAAAGGTCTCAGATGACAAAAACTTTGGCAAGAGTGTGCGGTTGTTTTTATTAATCTAATGCAAATATCTTCTTGAGTATGTTTCTCCTGAACACTAGATTATGCGTGAGAGGCCGCAATAGGTCAGATCTAAAAGTACTTTTATTATGGTAAAGCCTGTATGTGTGTGTGTGTGTGTGCGTGTGTGTGTGTGTGTGTGTGTGTGTGTGTGTGTGTAGCTCGGGGTGAATTGAGGCAACAGTATATCCAGCCTGTGATTCAAGCTCACTAGTGGTCAATGCGTGACCCATCATGCACCTTTCAGAGGGACTTGTTGAGATGCAGAGGAGTTTATTTATGGTGTTGCCATGCACCTGCCCCATATTACAACCAAAAGACTTTGACCTCACTATTTGTATGTTAAACAAACATTTCAATGCTTTTCTTAAATCAATTTCTAGTAAAAAATATATTTTTTTTCATATTTTGTTTGTTTGTATTCCTTTAACAGGAAAAAAATAGAGTAAGTCATATATATTATATTATATATATTATTTTATATAATTACTATTATTTTTTTACATTATTTCATATTTATTTATTTATTTATTTATTTATTTTTATTTTTACTTTTATTTTTACTTTTATTTGTATTTTTATTTTTATTTTATCTTATTTTAGGTGTTTATTGTGTTTATTTAAGGTAGTGTGTTTTATTTTGTATAATTTTTTATGATTTTGTTTTTACTTTTTTATATTGGTTTTGTGTACTTTACACGTAATTTCCTGCTCTTTTTTTTATAAATATTCTCTGCAACAACTTAATCTGTTTGCTTACATTTCCATAAGTGCAGTGACTTACGATGCCTAAGTTAAGTGAAGACTGATATGAATAAGCGGATTATGACGAGTATTTGTCTGAATGTCTGATGTAGTTGTGTGTCAGTGAGAGCTGGATGGTTGTGTTGGGTGAAGCTGAAGCTGAAGCTCCATCATGCATCTGTTGTTTGAGCTGTAAAGCATCACTCATCTCTCCCGTCCTCTGGAGTCTCCCGCGCATCTCTGACTCAATGGAGCAAAAATGCTAATGCTTGAACGAAGCTTTCCTCATTCCAGGCCTGAGAAGAGTGTGTGTAGGTGTTTAAAGATATACTGTGTAAACATTAGAGGTCGAGAAGCCAACAGAGAGCATGGATCACTTTTTCAGCGAGACTTTATCCAAGAGAGTATCTGCTTTATTCAAACATACAGTAACTGCATATTACTTGTTGAGATATAGGATCATTGAAATAAAGCTGACATAAAATTATATATATATATATATATATATATAATATTTAAATTAAATTAATGCACTTCAGGATATCAATTTTTACCTATCATGTGTTCCCGGGGAATCGAACCCCCAACCTTGTGCTTGATATATATATATATATATATAAAGTCTTGCTGAAAAAGTGATCCATGCTCTCTGTTGGCTTCTCGACCTCTAATGTTTGCACAGTATATCACACTATATGTGGCCTAATAACTGAAATAAAATAAGCTGAATTTGAAGTACTAAAATCATTAAAACTAAAAAAGGCTAAAAAGAAATCACAAACAAATAATACATTTTATTAAAAATTACAAAAACACATAAACATGACTTACATAAAAATAAAACAAATAAAAGCTAATTCAAACTAGTATACGTTGAAACAATTTCCACTGAGAAATTGCTTGTAAATTTCACAAATAATTGCAATATATATATATGTATATATATGTATATATCACAACATATGATAAACTACATTTCTGCAGTAATAAACTGCAACATATATACTAGATTTTAAAATCAATAAACTGCAACATATTATAAATTAGAAATGGTTCTCCTGTAGAATTTGCTTGTATAATTCTAGGGCGTTGCTGTGCGGTTGCCAGGGTGATTTGAGTGATGCAATGAGTTGATCTGTGATGTTTTGCTCCAGATACACAGCTGTCATATTTGGGTTTGGGGTTTATTCAAATGACTAACCCTTAGTATAAACTAGCTTTAGTAAGTAACAAATGATTCTCAGTGTGATTCTGATCTCTCCACACGCAGTGACAGTCACCGCGGGAACATCCGCCTGACAGCGAGCCGATCAATTCTCCTCAGAATAACGAGTCTCCTCGAGGCTCCCCGCTCCAGCTGACACTCTGTATTGTATGAATATTTCATAGGCGCAGAAGAGAAGGTGATGAAAACAATGAATAATGTTAAAGGCTGTTTCCTAGAGGACACGAGCGGGATCTTTTTAAAAAAGTTAAACTTCCAATTCTCTATGCGAGACTTGCATATTAGTCACATTAAATTAGATACGCAGTTTATATATTTAATGGTACAACGGCTTGCCATATCACACTGGGGATTGTGGGATTGATGGCGTGTTGAGAATGTCAAGAAAAGATCACTAATGTTCAACTTGAGCAAACGAGAGGCGAAAAACGGCTGTGCGTCACAAACGCTGACTTCTGTCATGAGCGTCTGTAAATCTGCTGATGATGCTGGATTTACTGCTTAAAACATATCACTGTCGTTAAATTACAGTTTGCTCAGTTTCGTTATGGTTTGACTGGGGCTGGGGTAATAAAAGTGTATGGAATTTACACTCTATATTTACTTTGGGCAATTAAAAAAAAACGCTTAAAATTGACACTTTTTGTGGAGGAGATTTATTTGCTCTTTAGACTCTCTCTTAGAAGAAAAGGTTCTATAAAAAACCTTAAAAGGTTCTAACAGGCGCTACGTATTTGGAATCCCTAAAAGGTTCTATATAGAACCCTTTTTAAGGGTTCAATTAAAAGAAAAAAAGGTTTATGGAAGCTTTTAGGGGTTTATTCATTATCATTTATTTTGTCCTTTCCAGATTAAATATTTAATATAATTGACAAACATCAAGATCCTAAAATGTAAAAATGTAATTCACATAAAATAGTCACCCATGAATTACTATTACTGAAAGAATGCTACTGTTATTTCAAATATTCAAGGCTTTAAATGTACAAATCAACATTAAAACACCAACCATTTAAAAAATCTCATAAAAAATGAAAACAGAGTTTCACCTACAGGTACATATTACAAAATAAGTCCATTATAAAATTACATTAATCTGTCACTGATAAATAATGCAAATATACAGATTCATCTAAATTCCCATCAGGGTTAGAACAACATCAAGTACCTCAAAACTACAAATCCATATTAGTATAACTCACAATTGCGAATCGTTTGAGTCAGTTTGGGAGTTCGGAGTGTGAATCATTTGAGTCAGTTCGGGAGTTCGCAGCTGGTTTGCGGATCAATTGAGTCAGTTCGGGAGTTCAGAGCGGGATCGCGAATCATTTGAATTAGTTTGGGAATTCAGAGCGGGATCGCGAATCATTTGAGTCAGTTCGGGAGTTCGGAGCGGAATCGCGAATCATTTGAGTCAGTTTGGGGATCGCGAATCATTTGAATCAGTTTGGGAGTTCGGACCGGGTTCGCGAATCATTTGAGTCAGTTCGGGTGTTCGGAGCGGGATCGCGAATCATTTGAATACGTTCAGGAGTTTGTAAGTGGGTTCGCGAATCATTTGAGTCAGTTCGGGAGTTCATAGCGGGTTCGCGAATCATTTGAGTTAGTTCGGGAGTTCGGAGCGGAATCGCGAATCATTTGAGTCAGTTTGGGGATCGCGAATCATTTCAATCAGTTCGGGAGTTCGAAGCGGGTTCGCGAATAATTTGAGTCAGTTTGGGAGTTCGGAGCATGAATCATTGGAGTTAATTCGGGATCGCGAATCATTTGTGTCAGTTCGGGACTTCGGAGCGGGTTCGCGAATCATTTGAGTCAGTTTGGGGATCGCGAATCATTTGAATCAGTTCGGGAGTCCGTAGCAGGTTCGCGAATCATTTGAGTCATAATAGTAGTGTGCGTGGCCTGTGTCCATTTTGAGTGCGTTCTTTCACTGCATTATTAGGTGTATTCAAATGCATTTATAAATGCATGAGAATGATCACAAAATTCAAGATATGGGGGTTAGAAACACTTCATGTAGTTAATCAATATCACATGAAGAGTGCCATTTCAGTTTTTCTCCAAAAATCAGCATGATTAAAATGTGATATTAAGTTTCTTAAAAATTTTTTTTAATTACAAATACAAAATGTTGCAGAATAATGTGATATATGAATGAATAATAGTCTAAAGAACCTTTGTGCCAAAAGCGTTCTTTCTTGTCATTATAGAACCTTTTTAGCATAAAAGGTTCTTTGGAGCTGAGTAAAGAACCCTATGGTTCTATATAGAACCCCAATGAACCCTTTTTTCTAATAGTGTAGGCATATGCATGAGTTTTCAATAAGCTAAGAGATAACAGGAAATCTATCTGATGTGTGTATGTAAGACAAGTGTGAAACATATATTATTTTAGTTTCTTAGACATCCTGGCTACTAAGAAAATCCTAAAAAGAAAATTCTTATAAACTCCTCTCGAGGACATGGTTGGACATATGTTGAATGTGCATCATAAGTGGATGAGATCAAAGCATCTGCACTCTCTCACGCTCAGCTCGGAGGATTGTATGATTGTTGAACTTTTCTTGCATGAAAATAAATATTCAAAATACTTTTGTCTCATTCATTATCTCATTGTGTCTTGTGTCTCATTTATTAAAATGGAAAATGAAATTCTAATGCATATATAACAAATTTACTGATGATATTGAATACAATCATAAACTACCCCCACCATAAATTCCTCTGTGACTGGATGTTATGCATTAAGATAATGGCCATGTTGTTTTCCTGTCTTTGTATTAATGATGAATTTAATGTTTCTGACATAAATCTGCGGGAATTTGATTTGATGAACCTTAAACATGACATGTTACTTACAGAAATCACGTTTATGTTTACGCTGAAGTGAAGATGCATGGATACCCTGTGGTTACATGAAGATGGATGTTATCTGACATTGTGATTTCATTCTTTAAATGTAAAGAGGTCAAGCCGAAGGACAGAGAGAAGACTTAAGCAAAGCTGACATGTTGAGTGCAGTTGGTAATTCACATACACATGACACATGACGTGCAGTACAGTATGTTGAGTTTTAAGCTTGTGTTATGTTTCTGTCCTGTATGCATATATATATAAATATATATATGTATGTATATATATATATATATATATATATATATATATATATATATATATATATATATACATACACACACAATTGCATATTTTATTAAAACGTTAATTGGTTTTCATCATTTTTGAAGGTTAACTCTTGTGCTGTGTTGAAAATCCTTTAAATAATTTAGTGTTCCTGGCCAAATATAATTTTTTGATTGCAATTACCAAAAGTGTAACACATTTGAGGAAAAAAAATACCAAAATATAACTAATTATAATAATTTTAAATAAATTAATAAAATGCATTTTACTTTTTCAGCAAGTTTTGGTCCGATGCAATAACATTAACTATCATTTTCGGGGTTGGGGAGAAAAATAAAAAGTTCCCCTACATAGGTAGGGTTGAAATTTTTACTTGTACATTCTTAGGTTTTTTAGATAAGTGCGTGTTTTTTATTCAAATATTTCTTATTGTCTTCAAACACATTTCAACTTTTATAATATGTTGTATTCATGATAAAATGTATTGCTCTCAACATGCAACAAGAAATGCACTAAAAATTATAACTGTCAAAACTCTAACATGATAAAATCTTTTACACAGAAAATGACTGTAAGCACATTATGGTGCAGGATATTAAATCTAAGTCTGTACTGGTCCTCGCGTTTCTGGATACAGCTTTGGGAACTTGCAGCATTCAGACATTGATAGATTGTTTCCCGTATGCAGCCAGTGGTGACATTAGCAGGATGAAGGATGGACACAGACCTGCAACCTGACAGAAACCTGCTGCTGATCATTGATCACTTATTTCGCTGATGCATTATGTCCATCACTATAAGTACTCAAACTCATGCAAAGGAGGTTATCAATGCAACACACAATACTGATACTAATGACCTGTGCTTTTGGTGTATGTTTATTGGGACTTTTCATAATGAAATGCAGGGCTATAACCAGTGTCAATATATTAAGTGAGTTGTTATAAATGACCTGCTCTTATCATCCATTACACTATCCATTACACTGGATCTTAGCGTTGCATTTGACACTGTTGCACACAACATTCTTTGGAGTAGACTTTAAAATGATGTTGGCATTAGTGGAATTGCATTGGCTTTGTTCAAATCTTTCTTATCTGACGATCATCATCCGTTCATAGCAGCGAATGATGAGATATCATATCGATCACAAGTACAGTATGGAGTACCACAAGGTTCAGTACTAGGACCGCTTGGTGTTTGAAAAACCACTGTCTAAACACTGGATGCTCTGTCGATTCTTCATCATTATTTAGGTGTGCTATCTGGTAGCAACCTTTCCTTTGAAAACCATGTTTCTAGCATTTGTAAAACCACATTTTACCAGCTAAAAATATATATCTAAATTACGACCTATGCTCTCAGTGTCAAATGAAGAAACGTTAATTCATACGTCCATGTCCTCGAGATTAGATTATTGAAATGCTTTATTGACTCCAACTGGTCCAAAATGCAGCAGGACTAGAAAGTATGTTTTCTGTCAACTCTGCACTGACAAGCCTGGAATAAAACCATACCATGCTGTTTCCGTCTGGCCAGAGCCAGAACTGACCCTCCAAACTGAGCCTGGTTTCTTCCAAGGTTTTTTTTCTCCATTCCTGTCACCAATGGAGTTTTAGTTCCTTGCCAATGTCTCCTTTAACTTGCTTAGTTGGGGGCGCTTAATTTCTGGCAATAATGTCGGCTTGATTGCACAAACACTATTGGAAGAGAGCTGAACCGGATGATCACTGAATCATCAATGAACTGACTTTAACTGAAAAGTTGACTGTTTGTTTTTGTCATCTTGCATTATTGATAAAAAAATAAATTGAAAATAGAAAAAAAAGAATTGAAAAAAAGAGCAAAAATCTTTTAATATTTAACATAGTCGTTGATAAATAATGGGTTTTCAATTACAGAATCTTAATATTATGAAACACTGATGTGATGTGATGTTTTATTAGTGTTTTCATAAAGACTATTGCTTTTGTACAGTTATAGTGTGCGCCCTCTACAGCTTCTCAAGAATAGGTACAACATTAAACCAAAAAGAAAGAAAAGTTGAGGTTTGGCTTTAATATATTGGTTGTTTCTGCTAGACAATTAGATTAAATGGAGAGCAAAACTAATGTGTTACAGCACAAACTGAACAGATCATGTGTGAATATGCATTACCTAGACTTCTCATCCGTATGTTGTTTTTAACAGTATGGCCCATAGTGATCAAATATTTATGGCTCATTAGGCAGATACTTGTTATCTGAAGTTAATTACAGTGCCGTTTCTGCATTGACAATCCCTGTGGAGAAACCTGGTGCTTTGCTCACAATTCAAGTGAGTAAAACTTCCCTTGTGATAGAGTCTGTGACCTTTAACCACTGAGAAAGACCACACAAAGTGTCTCATGCTGAATGTAGTTATATAAGAATGAGAAAAAAATTAGGCCCGACTCTCATCCCTAATGAATACACTGGGAGATAATTGTTAAAGACAGGTTAAAGGTTATTTATGATAATGCAAAGTGTGTAATCATCCAGCCAGTTTCAGTTTACTTGTGCAGTAATTGGGTTTACATTACAAAAACACAAGCAAATTTATCATTAAGGATCATTCATGCAATCAAAATACAAACTAAACTTTAATTCTGCCAAGTCATTTAAGTCAAATTATGATATGCACATAATTTCATTAAAGTTTGGCTGTTTATGTTTGTGAATAAATAATATAAAGCATAACAGGCACATGACCGACTTTCAGTGTTGAAATGTGTTTGAATTAATGTCAGTTAATTCTTACTTATAAATCAACATTGAAATGTTAACAAGTGTTATATGCTGTCTTCAATAAAATACAACATAATTATCTGCCTTTTAAATTATATTATGTCTTTTATTATTATGCCTGCCTTTTAAATTATATTATTATTTTATTAGCATTTTATTATATTGTGTTCAATTTATTTTAAAATATAACTATTATTCTTGAAAATAATATGTAGACTATATTATATATGGATATAATATACGCAGACATGTATATATTTAAGAAATATACAGTATGTAATATATATATTTATAGTTATATATAAACCACATATAAATATTAACATATACATGCAAATATTTCTTAAATATAAACATGTAGGTATGTGTGTCTGTGTGTGTGTGTATAGGTTTTGATCATAAGACCTCTTAAAGAATCAATATTTATTTATTAAAATAAACTATTATCAGTAACAAACTATGTCTACTACAGAAATACTATGGTATTCTAAGAAAATACCTTGTTACCCCGGTACATGAATTTAATTAGCATGTTAGATTTCACAGTTTTTTTTATTTTATTATAACGTGTCGCACAGCACCGTCTCAGTTCATGTTCTACTGAAATAGCGAATCAATAATTCACAATCGTCCTTTCTGAGCCTCTCGTGGATCCGTAGCTACTCACTTTTCCTCCACGTCAGCTGCATCTGCGCACTGCTCTCATCCACACATACACATAAGTTTCTTATTCTGTTAAACGTACAGTAAAGTCGTTTCTAACGTGGCAATAAACGCATGGAGTGATGTTTAAGAAGCTGAAGCAGAAGGTGATCGAGGAGCAGTCTCCTCAGCGGAGCAGCGCGCAGGTCAGTGCAGCGGTTTGTTTATGTAGCATATATGCTAACAAAACACAACATCTATTACAGTTGTGAAGTCTAACACTCTTATTACTGCATTAAAGATTTAAATGACATTGTTTGCTCTTAAGTTCATAAATAAACTATTGGATTAGTTATACACTAACAAAACAGTACCAAGAAGCAATATTGACCATGGTGTTGTTGAGTGTTACCGTATTAATTCATAAGTATAATTTCATTGTGCTATCCCCAGCTGCATATTCAAATATTATTATGGTACCGACATTGTATTTAAAACATGTACCGTGGTGTTCTTCGAAGTTACCTTATTAATACCACGTTTCCACTATCATGTCTTGTCTGTCAAGTACTTTAATGAGCCCCAAACCAGCTCGACCTGTTACCAGAGCCCAGGCCCTTCAGCAGGTTTCCCTAAACAGACTTTATACTGAGAGGTTAAACTTCTACTTCAGCTGAAATTCAAGTTTGTTTGGTTTAATTATTATGTGAATTTTCAGAGTGAGTCTGAAAAAAGTCATTTATATCTATCTATTGTATATCTTTTTCTGCTTATTATATATATATATATATATATATATATATATATATATATATATATATATATATATATGTATATGTATATATGTGTGTATATGTATTTATGTATATGTATATATGTGTGTATATGTATTTATGTATATATATATATGTATATATGTGTATATGTATATATATGTGTGTGTGTGTGCGCATGTGTATGTATATAAACACTGAAAACATATTGAAATATAATTTTATTTGGTTGTATCCATGTAGAAATCAATACAGTTAAACCGATTTAAACTCTGTCCTGTGTTAATGTTACAAATTAATGCATCCTTGTTGATATATGTATTTGTGTGTGTGTGTGTGTGTGTGTGTGTGACCTCAGACCACAAAACCAGTCATAAGGGTCAGTTCTTGAAACTGAGATTTAGATATCATATGTTAGCTGATTAAATAAGCTTTCCATTGACGAGGACAATATTTGGCTGAAATACAAATATTTGAAAATCTGGAAGTTGAAGGTGAAAAAAAAAAATATATATATTTATACATATATGTTAGGTAAAAAATGTTAGCCTGAATGCACTGTAAGTTGCTTTGGATAAAAGCATTTGATAAATGCATAAATTTAATTTCAAATTTAATTTAATATTCAGCCTTGCAGCGCATAAATAAATGCCATCTTAAAATGTATTCAAATAGAAATCATTTATTTTAAACTGTAATAATATTTCACAATATTACAGTTTTTACTGTATTTTTTTGATCAAATAAATGCAGCCGTGGTGAGCAGAAGAGACGTCTTTCAAAAACATAAAAACTGTAATTATTCCAAACTTTAGACCAGCAGTGTAATTGGTGTGCTGATTGTGATTGTCGTGACTTGATGTCTGTGTCCAGCAGGTGAGTTCAGGAGAGAGGCGCGCTCAGCCCCCTTTGTTGAACCAAGATGCCCCGTCCTCCCCAAGTGACCGAGAGGTGAGAGTTCAGCCCTCATTGTCCTCTCACTGCTCTTGAGTGCATGTATACATGTGCCAGATACGCTCTTTAACTCTTGAGTGTAGAATATCTGAACTGTTATGACCAAAAATACTTCATACTGTCATAACACAGGCTTTTTAAACGATAGTCAACAATGTAAGGTGATCTTTTGGTGTTTGTCAGATGTGTGAGATATGCAACGTGACTTTACAGTAAATCTATACAGTATAGCTATACATATTAAACGCGCTTTAAGTGTATAAATACATTTTGGGCCTGCAATTGGTCTAGGGGAAACGAATCTGATTTATTATTCTGTGAATTTAAAATGTGAAATGATCTACCTCTTGTTTTACAGAGAACTTTGTGCAGAGATTTCAAATCAGTTTGATAATCTACAGCTGGTTGGCTACCACACGACATGCTATTATTGTACTACTGCGATCTAATAATAGTCTAGATTATTCAGTTTTGTCATTTCTGGACCGTGACATTAAACCTCATTTGAAGCATGAACATTTAAACATGATAAATAATGATATATGAATGCATCTTCTGACTTTCAGAGACTCTGCTTGGTTTGTCCTTTGGCGCTTTGTCACAAATTATTGATGTTTGTCCTCTTTTTTTGAATCGTAGCTTAAATAGAATGTACCTCAGAATAAATATATGTCCATTGAAGGGAAACTGGTTTACTCTTCAGTGAGCTGAGGTTATGATTGTACCTTTGTCTTTCAACCACATTTTCTGTTTGTATTTCTTTTTGAAATTTCCATCAGATCTCAGAATAAATTCATCATCTCAGCATTTCCAGGACTCAACAATAAAGATTTATTTATTTATTTATATTTGATTGCACTGACAACATTTTTACTAGTCCATGACAATTAGTATAATTACACCAATTTCTAAATGTATTTATGTAAGAATTGTTTAAAAAAAATTAATATATATTTTTTAAGATTTATAAAAATCTATATATTTTTGAATGTATATATTTTATATATATTTATTTTTAATAAGTAAAAAAAAAAAAAAAAAAAAAAAAAAAAAATATATATATATATATATATATATATATATATATATATATATATATATAATATTTAATATATTTACATAATATTAATATAAAAAGTTATTATATTTATATATTTAATGTAATAAAATAGAATAATTTATATAATAATATAATTTCAATATTGTATTTATATCATATATTTTAAAAAAAATCTTTTAAATATTATTGTGCTATATTTCTCTAATATTTTTTAATTCTTCATGAAAAAGACTATCACTAAAGTCAAAACTTCACAGACATATTTAATTCGGACTTAATTCAAAAACTTTGCATATCATTGTTAAACGTAAAATAAATTGACAGCACAGCTTTGTGGACTCCTCTTTATTTTTGAGCCCTAATTTCCTCTATGCCAAAGACTGCTAGATGTACCTTTTTGATGTCTCTATACACAGAATATATCAGGATTGGATGCCAGTCCCATTGTAGAGAATCAGGTTTGGTAGAGACCTCAAACAGCGTCGCTCTGCAGCTTCAGTGTGAATGGGCTGTCTCAACTCTCTCTCTGTTTCCACAGATGTCCTTCTCTCATCCTCTGGCTCTCTTTCTGTCCTCTCACTCATTGTGTTGTTTTCTCATTGCTCTTCATTAATGCGTTGACTCGTGTGGGGGGGTCGTTCAGCTGCTGGCTGGGATGATAGCAGAGCCTGCTTTTCTCTCTGAGTATACTATCTTTGCTCTGGACCACTCAAAACGACCCAAAGCGGCCCAGGTGCCCAGTGCGGTGAGTCTGTCCTCTTCCTCACCCCGTCCCGTCTGCGATGCCTTTGGAGGTTATGGGCTATAGAGGAGGCCTGCTGAGTAACACCCTGCTTGCAGCTTTTCTTCTTGAGCGTCTCTGCATAACTCAAAGGCATCTCGCTTCTAACCCCTGCATCTAATATCTTGCGATCCTCGTTAGGCCTGATCTGTGCGTTTTCGGACCTCGGAATGGTTCCTCTAATTTGGCATCTCCAGGAATGAATGTTATTCCCGTAGTGTTAGATAATGCCTTGGATTCCCTGACTCGTTCCCTAAGTAGTGTCCTCATAGATTTAATGTACCCTTGCTGTTCCCTTTGAGTTATTTTGATTTCCTTGTGAAACTGATTTGGCAAATTCTCTGTTTAAAGGTGTTTCCAAATTTGAAGGTCCTTTTGCATGACTCGTATCAATATTTCCCAATGAATTGTCATGCTTTAGTTATTTTACCCTAATTTACTTTTGACAAACAAGTTTGAATAATTTTAAGGAGGATCAGTTAAGGGTTAGGGTTAGTTAGGGTTAAATCTAACATTCATATATATATATATATATATATATATATATATATATATATATATATATATATACACTACTGTAAATACAAGTACATACATTCATTGGCTTTCTCTATGGAGTCCTAGCTTGGCAAGTATTGTCAGAGAATTAGAAAGTGCTAATTAGACACAATTGTGTACAGTTTCTTATTATTATACTATTGAATTATTTATTGATATTTTGAACATTTTAGGTGTTCATTTTAAAGTTTCTGCTTTGCTTATTATTATAATTTATATAATAATTATTATATTTATTTTCATTATTATAATAATAATTATTATATTAAAATCTGTGCTGTTGTTACATTAGCCAAGGCACTCTTGTTTTAGTATTATTTATATACTAATATATTTTTTAATATATTATTTATAATTTTAAGTTTAAATGTAGCTTTTAGATTTTTTTTTAAATAATTTATAATTTTAAGTTTGATTATAGGTTTTAGATTTTTTTAATTTAATTTATAATTTTAAGTTTGATTATAGGTTTTAGATTTTTTTATTTAATTTATAATTTTAAGTTTGATTAGGTTTTAGATTTTATTTTATTTATAATTTTAAGTTTGATTATAGCTTTTTTAACCATTTTAATTTTAAATGTTTATCTGTCAATATTTTTATTTCCATTTTAACTTTATTAATACATTTTAGTTCACTTGTCAAAGCAGCATTTCTATTTGCTTAGAAATGTAACGTTTTTTTAATCAAATGTATACTTTTATTGCAGCTTTATTTCAAATAAACACAAACTATTTTGAATCATGTTAGTTAACGATGTCAGAAACACTGCTCTGAAACAGAATAAGAAGCCAGTATATTGAACCCTTTTACAGTCCTGTGTATCTGTCATTAGTTTTAGAAAGCAGTTTTACAGTAAGACACTTCACACGGTAACAGACAGCTCTTCCACTACATTTACTGTGATTACATTTACAATCCTCCACACACACCTGAGCTCATTACACACACACCACAGCTGACACACAGCACCACCAATCACATCAAACAAACACTGATCATGTGATCTGCCGTATTACTGGCCTCATTATCATCTTCATTGGGGAGAAATGTGCAGAATGGTATCTGTCCTTTACACCTGAACGCTGTGATGTGGAAACATTTGTTTTTCAGCACATAGTCAAAGTTTCCCTGGCCTTGTCTGGCAATACACTACAATGACATGCTAAACTGTAAATGAAAGCACGTTTATTTGCTGAAATTGGTTGTGTATGATGTAAAGGAAACTGTTGGTTTCAAAGTGCAAAATATCTGATAATGCTGTCTTATTAGTTGTGTTTATAACGTTTGGCCTGAAGTGTTTGATTGATTGAAGGATTGCCTTCTTCTACATGTACAGCAGACAGAAAGCGAGCTTCACTTGTTGATTTTAGATTTAAATACAGCTAGTTTGCATCAAAACGCTGTTTCCAGCATATTGCATTAATAGATGGCTCGATTTTTACTGAAATACTGTGTGCATCTATTAGTCTTCTCATAATCAAGTTCTTTTTTTTTGATTTATGATCTCTATAGGAATGCCTCCCACAACTAGATTACAGTTTAATAGTTATAATAACTATATTACTGTCAAATATAGACATCTGAGCCACGTGTAAACTGCAATAATAATAAGATAATTATTGTAATTAGTAATATAAGAATTAAATATATTATCATTGTTGTTATTAGTTGTAGTTTATATAATAATAATAATTATTATTATTTTTACCATCAGTATTCTTAGTATTATAAATAATATTTTATCATTATTACTAGTAAAATTGTATCATTATTATTATTATTTATAATATAAAGTATAACAATAGCAATAGTATTATTATCATTCATATATTATTATTGTTATTATTAATTGTATTAGTAGTGGTAGTAGATAATAATAATTTGTACATTTTATTATTGCTAATGCTCTTATTATTATAAATGATAATATATTTTATTATTAGATTATATTTGTAATATTATTATTATTAGATATTATAATATTAATAATACTAAAAAATTTAATTTTTTATAATGATAAGAAAAACAACAACTACAGTTGTATTATTATTATTATTATTATTATTATTTTAACTTGTACTATATTTAATGTTGGACTGTAAAATGTAAATTTTGGCTAAGATTGGGACAACATTAATTGGACGTTAAACAGTAGATTCTTGGAAAAGAGCCTTGTTGACCGTGTTATACCTGAAAAAGAAATAACTTTACAGTGTGTGTGTGCTGCTTTTTAACATTTGTATTGAAACTCATTCAGCTCTGAAGTAGAACATCACGATCATGTTATAAACTGAGAAACATTACCCATGACTTCTTTCGTCTGCCGAACCTATCAATGACAAACTCTCACGCTCTCAGTAACCAGCTTCTCTTGCAGATTAGCTGCTAGTGTAGTGCTGCTGTGTTTAACTCCTCGTTTGTGTAACGCAGTAGTAATGTTTGTGTTTAACCCCATGTGTTCCTCTCGGAGTTGCATGAGGTTAGGGTTGGTGTAACCAGAAGCCCCTGCATTTCTCATAGCAAAGCTAATATTGCTGCCAGAGTAATCGGGGTGCAGCACGATGGGCCGGAGGAATACTAACCTGACCTGTTGATTGCAGAGACACACTTTCACTCATGTTTGTGGCTTCTGTTCTGATGCAGAGCGTTAAAGCGGCCGGCAGCTCTCCGAGAGGAAGTCTGAACGGAGATGAAATCGCTTCTCCTCAGGCAAGTAATAGTTAAAGTGCCTTATTTGTGTTTCACATGCATGAAATGTTAAAAGTGAATCTGTTCACATTGCATCTGAAGTGACCAGATGACATGCATTGCAGATTATTTGAAACACTAGAACTATATACACAGTGATGTAGATTTATTTTTATTAAAAGAAATACCTGCTGTTCTTTAAAACTTTCTGTTCATTAAGAGTTCTTTAAAAAATAAATCATTTTTTACAAAAATGTGAAGGAGCACCTCAGCAAATCAAAATATTAGAATGACTTCTGAAGATCATGTGACTGAAAAATGGAGGAGTGATGCTGAAAATACAGCTGCGCATCAAAAGAATAAATTATATTTCACAATATATTTGAATGGAATACAGGTATTTTAAATTGTAAAAATAAAACGTGTTTTGTTAATTATATAAATAAAAATGTGACATTTAAAAAAAATAAGCAATTAAATAATAAACATTAAGTATATATATATATATATTAGTGCTGTCAATCGATTAAAAAAA
Source organism: Carassius auratus (assembly GCF_003368295.1). Lineage (NCBI taxonomy): Eukaryota > Metazoa > Chordata > Actinopteri > Cypriniformes > Cyprinidae > Carassius > Carassius auratus. Next base: position 3,398,315 of record NC_039255.1, read on the forward strand.
ATAACTTTTAATCGCAATTAATCGCAATTAAAAGACTGAAACTTTTTGGATATGTAAATGTAAAATGTAAATAATTAATGTAAACTCTAGACAAAGAAACTATTTAAATTCAAAATATGATTGTTTATTGGAAATTTTGTTTAACTTGTAACACAGATTTTCTCATGTAAACAACATACCTGCAATAAACCATCAATATCCTCCAAATTAACTGTTGGCTTGAAAGCCATATTTATTACAGAAATAAAAACACAGGCATGTAAGTACCATTTGAATTTCGAAACAATCAATGCCAATAAAAAACAAAAATGATTTCCATGTTGAATTCTAAGTGGACTGCAAAAAAATTCCAAAGTATAGTCATTGCCAGTGCTTTAAGTGGGCCGGTACACACCGGTACTCAGTACCGCCACTTCCAAATATAGCTCTTGAGCGTACCGCCACCTCTCCGTGCGCCCAGAACGTGCTTTTAGCCTACCGGTACGCTCATTTGGACATCTGTTTTAATAGAGGTTTTAATCTTTTACCTGCACTGCCGATTTTCAGAGCGCCCTTCACAATGCAAGCTTCCTAATTCATCCCACCCAGAGCAGAAACTACATTACCCATTCACCCTTAAGTTATAAGTGAATAGCGCATGTGTCGCTTTTCCCACTGTTAAGTGTCAACAACTCAACGTGGCCGGAGAAGGTGTGTGAAACTCGTTGTGAGTTATACTAAAGCAAAATCTTGAGTATTTATTGTCTGATAAACATTAAAAACTGTCTGCGGAGGTTGAGTCGTCCTGCAGCCCCCGCCGGCTGTTCATTGGCTGCAGCATCTTTTTTCTAAGTTAAAAAAAAATACCATAGACGGCAAGGCACAAATTTAGATATTCATTTATCTAATTAATCTATAGGCTATGCACAAAGACAATATGATCTTTTTGTCCCCTTTTTGTTTTAAAGCTTGATGAAGAGAGAGAGCGCAAGTTGCTGCAGCTGAGGAGGACAGTAATGCACGCGCACAGGAGTGATTGACAGTTCGCGGCACTGTGTACAAAAAATACTCCGCTACACAATTATTTCGTTATTTTCGTTTAAGCTTATTAACGTTAGCATTACAGAAAGGTCTGATTTACGCACTGTTACAGTCATTGTTTTTTTTTTTTTAAACAATGACATTTGAGTTCATGATTTTAATGTTGCTGTTTCTTGTGGCAGACTAAATGAAGAGTAATGTTTCTTGTGGTTTTATACTGAAACTTTCCGTCTAAAAGTCCTTCTTTGGTCTTAATTGGCGTTAATTGCGTTATTTTATTTTTTTTAACGCGTTAAATATTTCAAATTAATCGAATGCGTTAACACGCTAATTTTGACAGCACTAATATATATATATATATATATATATATATATATATATATATATATATATTTATTTATTTTATTTTTATATATATATATATATATATATATATATATATATATATATATATATATATATATAATTTTTATTTTATTTTTTGTGATTGTTCGATTCATTGCTCATTTGTGTAGTTGTTTTTGTATTTCTGATGATTGGTCATTGCTGTCATTTTTGAGTAACAGGCTTAATCACAGTTTGACAACAGAATCTTCTTATTTAATGTCTGATTGTTATGATTTGGGATGCTTGTGTGCTCCTCAGTCTCTGGCCCAGAAGCTGCAGCAGAAGGTTTCTTCGGTGGAGTCTCTGCTCCGGGGTTCGGCCCGCGGTGAAGGGCTCTTTCGCTCCGGCTCCCGGGACAGTCTGGTCCGAAGCTCCTCCAGAGAATCGCTCACTCTCGTCGGAGAGAACGAGGCCCAGACGACGCCGGCGTACGACCCTTCGTCAGACGTCGAGAGTGAGGCGGAGGATTCGCCCGGCAGCGTTGAGAGTCTGTCTAAAGAGCAGCTCTTGAACCGCCTGCACCGGGTCGAGAGGAGCCTTGGCAACTACAGGGGGAAGTACTCCGAGGTGAGCGTTTATTTCGGGTGATCTGATCGGTTTTGATCAGTCAGACTGTTCGGATCTACTTCTGGGGAGGGTCTTACAGAAACTGTACATATAACACTTTTGCAAAAAGTCAAGCTTCAATATTCCTTGTTTTGGCACAGTTTTTAGTTGTAATAATAAAGGCAACCGCAACATTTTGTCTCACAATCCATACTATTTCTTTGCAATTCCGGGAGAAAAAAAGTCAGAATTATGAGATTATGAAATCACAAAACAAGGTAAAAGCAATTAACATTTTGTTATGTCTACTTAAAAAAAAAATAATAATAATAATTATAGCTTGTTTCTGCCAAATATTAAAAAAACACAATTCTGAGAAAAAAAGCCTGGATTATCAGAAAAGTCAGAATTGGTAAATGTTTACTCCCATTTGCATAATTACTCACATTTGCAAATTTTTATTTTTAAAATTTTTTTTTTATCCGTGGTCGATACAAGCTTGTTATACTATAAATACATTTTTCCAATTGTATCTCGCAGTTCAGAGTAAATTTTTTTTTTATTTTTTATATCTCCCAATTCATGTCTTGTAATTCTGAGTATATATCTCCAATTCTGAGGGAATAAAGTCTGAACTGTAAGATAAAAAGTCAGATTTACCCCTTTTTTTTCCGTTTAGACTACAAATGCATTATATTTTTGGCGTATGTGGCCTTGAAGAACTATCATAAGCTGCAAATAGCTTTTATTGTTGTTTAATGTAAAAGCATTGTCTTATTGACATTTAATTTTTTTAAAAGAAACATTTTGATTCATATTTATGAAGTTTATGATCTCTCCACCTCTTCAGGAGTCTGGATAGTTGCCTGATATTATTGCTTTTTGTACACTAAAGAGTTTGTGTGTGAAGCAGAGGTGCTGACAGTTATCCTTCAGAGCTGGTCAACTTTTATCTTGTCAGTCTGTGATCTGTGCAACAGACTTGTATTAATACGTAAAATGCAATGCAACACTATTTTAGATGCTTCTAGTGTTGACTGTGTAGTTCAAAAGATTTGTTTCTTAATTACTTACCATAGGTTAGCAGATTGCATTAAATCAAAGCAATGCATACTTGAGATGGAAACTGCAATCTTTGTTATCCATTAGTAATTTAACCAGAAATATTGCAAGTTGCATGCTCAGACAGACTTTGCTGACATGTCCAAATAGCCACCGAATCTTAAGTTCTTTCATTCCTGATGCATAGAGTTAAATGTAAATTAAAGCCCAGACTGAATATAAAAGCTTTCTGAGTTTTAGTTTTCATTAAAGCTCTTTGGCTCATTTGTAATCACTGTGTTCCCTCTGCTGTAGGGTGTTTCCTGAGATAATGGCGAAATGATAAATCCATCAAATTAGCTGCATATCATTTGTTCAAGGAGAGCCAAGGCCTGTAGTACTGCCTGTGCATATTAATCCTGATCAGATAATGCACTGCTCTGACAGTATGTGGATTATTTCCACCTGATCCAGTCACTCGGTCCACCTCAGGAGGATCAGGTGTTAGCATCGTGATGTAATTAGTGATGTGTCCCAGATAACACTGAAGAACTTCCTGTTTGGAAAAACGCATACTGTACTGTAAACATGGCCGGGATGGAATGGATCATCTTTGTTATTCCTGACATCATGTTTATGTAAAATAAGACCCGCTGATATATGAAAAAGTGTTATTATTAAAAGCTATTAAAATAATTTTTAGTAATTGAAAGAAAGCAAAAAAAAAAAAAAAAAAAAAAATTATATATATATATATATATATATATATATATATATATATATATATTGAAGATTGGGGGGGGGGTTATTTGAAAGATATTATTTTTTAAATTTTTTTTAACAAAAGTTAGAACTAATTTAAACAAATTGGCAACTAATTCAAATACTAAAGTTAGTTAGTATACTATAGTTCAAATACTAAATCCATCCTAAAATTACTGAAATTAAAATGGAAATAAAAAAGTATTAAAGCTTGTATGGATGGATGGATGGATGGATATATAACTAATAAAAACTACAAAATAATAAAATACAAAATTGCAAACAAGTTTACATTAAAACATAACAAAAGTAACTAAAAAAGACAAAGATTTAAGTGTAAACTGGTAACTTACTGAAATACATGCATTTCTGCTCAAGTGCTGAAATGATCAATTAATCATAACATTGTGCAAATGAAAACATGAATAAAAATCTGTTAATGTAACAAAACTACAAAAACTGAATATGTAAAACCCTAAAAATAAAAGCTAATTCAAAATATTAACAAGTAGTAGTGTATAAATAATTCTAAAATTGTTTTGATTGATTTGTTGTTGTTATTGTTAATATTATTATTATTATTAAGCACAAAACTTTCCACTTTTACTTTAGATGTATTCTATTTTATTTTAGATTATGTCAGAAGGACCTTTTCAAATATGTTTTTCCAGTAGTATTTTATTTAGCTTTATAAAGTTGCACTAAAATGAGGAATTGTCCTCCTGCTTTGAACTAGTGAAGTCAAGCCCGATGCATTGACTAGTGGCAGAACTAATCAACTAATCAATAGTGTACTTTTACATGCCTGTGGTCCCTGATTTGGGCATGGGACCGTTTGATTCGTGAAAAGAGTTGATCATTATTAATAGACTGATGTTTTTCTCTCTCTTTTTCCTTTCTTAGTTGATTACGGCCTACCGAACTGTACAGCGGGATAAAGAGAAAACTCAGGTAATGTCATATTCAGTCAATAAATGATAGTTTAGGGGCAGCTGGAGGAATGTTTTCTTGATGTTTTTCCTTTAATGAGTCGCTCGATTTGCTCTGCTGTGAGGTTTGGAGCTGATATTAGTCTGTCACTCTCTCTCTCTCTCTCAGGCCATCCTCAGCCAGAGTCAAGATAAAGCCCTAAGAAGAATCGGAGAGCTCAGGGAGGTTCGTCTGGAACACATTAATTCTTCATCACAGCTCTACCGTCAATGTTTTTCTACCTCTGATATCTCTATTAGTCTTCGCTTCACACGGTGTATTTAAAGGCAGCATGAAAAAGCGTTCACAAAGCAGCGAACGTCTGCAAAGTGACATGTTTCAGAGATATGGTCCAGAGTTTCAGATGTTTGCGGAGTGTAGGAATTTGTCTGCTTGCTTTAAATGGATTGTGTGAGTGATGGGCACAATATATGAAATATTGGAGTAAAAAAGAAAAATATAAATAATAAAACACAATAAACCATGAATAAAATAAAAATAAACCATGCATGAAGCGGTGTTATTATAGTATACCATATGAATACGATTTTATACTATTTTAATTGTATATTTTAAATTTTAGTTAAGGTTTTACTAATTATGCTGTTTTTGTATTTTTTTTATATATTTTATATATATATATATATATATATATATATATATGTGTATATATATATATATATATATATATATTATTATTTATTTTTTGTCATTGTAGTAATTACATTTATGAAAATAAATGCAATAAAAAAATAAAAAATAAATAAAACAAAATAAATAAAAATATATGGATTTAATGTGATTTTTATTTGTATTTAATTCATTTGATAAATTATATTATTTTTGTTTAATTCTGTATGATAATTGTATATGAGCAGTTATTTGTATATTTTATATTTATATATATTTTTTTAAATTCTTCCAAATTGTTATTTTTAAAATATGCATTTCTTTAAATACTTCAAATTATTTATATTACATATGCAACATAAATATAGGACTTGTAGATTTAAATATTAATATATAGTTTTGAACAATATTGAGACATTGAGCCCTTATCTCTCCTCCTCAGGAGCTTCAGATGGACCAGCAGACCAAGAAACACCTGCAGGAGGAGTTTGATGCTGCTCTCGAGGAGAAGGACCAGATGATCACTGTGCTTCAGACACAAGTGTGTGTGTGTGTGTGTGTGTGTTTATCTTGTATTGTGCATCTCCTAGTCATCTGAGGTGATACTGAAGCTGTTGTCTTCAGGTTTCTCTCTTGAAGAAGCGTCTGCAGGCGTCTGGAGGTGTGCTTTCGTCAGAAGTAGAGACCTCCACAGATACGGTTGATGCGACCTCTGACATTCAGAGCCCCTCGAAAGACGACGGCTCGACGCTTAACACAGGTGTGTGCAGGTCTCCAAGAACACACAACGTTTTTTTTTTTACACCAAAGTCATCTTTAACCTGTTTGTGTTTTGTGTGTGGGGCCAGCAGAGGGCAGGGGAGAGCCGGGCAGCGCGGTGGACCTTGAGGCTCTTCAGAAGCGAATCAAAAGGCAAGAGAGTCTCCTGCAGAGATGTAAAGAGATGATTCGATCCAGTAAAGAGCGCAGCGCTCAGCTGAGCAGCGAGAACGAGGTTTTACAGCAGCAGCTGCAGGAGAGACTGCAAGAGCTTGAGAAAATGAAGGTACTGAGATAAAATAAATAAAACAAAACATGAACAACATCTAGGTTTGGTTAGGGATTTATTCATTGGTAGCTGTAGCATAGTGGTTAAAGAAGGGCAGCAGGATCAAACCCTATATGAGGTTACTTATTGAGCTATCTACTTTGTGTTCTAGAGCAAAATTACAAAATTAATTTTTTTTCTTATATTTTATTAGTATTTTTTTTTAATTAATGCAGAATTTGTTGTAGTTATATTTTTAATTATATATATATATATATATATATATATATATATATATAAAATTCAGTATTTTACTTTTTTTTGTTGTATTTAATTTATACATGGTTTATTTTATTATATTATATAATCTTTTAAATTTTGTATTTTATTGATGCAGGGTTAATCTTAGGTATTTATTTGTTAATTTAAATTTTTTATTAATTCATACATTTTTTTTACATATGATTAATTTGAGAAAATCTGCGTGTTTTATATTTTATTGTATTATATTCTAATTTATTAATAATTATACGTTATTCATAATTTATTATTATGTTAACTATATTCATTATAATTTATTTGACATTATTTTATTTCACAAATGGTTTATTATTTTTTTATTCATTATTTAATTTTATATTTTATGCAGGATAATTTTATTTACATTTCTTTATATATATATATATATATATAGTTTATATTACATTTTTTATTAATTTTATTCATCCATGCTTTAATACTATTTCATAATGTATTATTTTATTTGATTTAATTCATGGTTTTGTCTTGGGTAGTGTGTTTGTTACTTTGTGTGTGGTAAAGAGGCTGGTACAGATATATTTGTGTGTGTGTGTGTGTGTGTGTGTGAGGTAGCGGCCGGATGGCTGTGATTGTGTTTCCTGTGGATGTGTGTGTGTGTGTGTGTGGGAACAGTGCTCAGCAGGACAGTGAGAGCAGAGGTTAAAATGAACCTCTCTCTGTCTCAAGCAGTGTTCGGACACACATTCCCACCGTCACACTCGCTCACACTTAAACACACCACCTGAAGCTCAACTCCATGATTTACTCTTCATTTACTTTCCTTCATCACTAAATCATTTCAGATTTATGTGAAACACTGAAGTGCTGCTTTAAATTGAACTTTTGTGTGAAATGTACTAGCAGTTTCTGAGTGAAGAGTGTAGGGATGTTAACCAGTTAACCCTTTACCGACCGTTAAGAATTTTGAATGATTAACACAATCAGTCATTTATTTATTTATGTTCAGTAATTTATCCAAATATTTATAAAGGTTTGCTGCATGGTTAAAATATGATGCAAGTATTAAAAAAAATAGTTTTTTAGAGAGAAAAACAAGTCATTTAGGCTTATAATAAGTTGCATTTTACTATTTCATTCAGAAATAGATCTAAATGGAGATGCAAAATGTTTACAAACATTAAAATAAACACTGTAAACATAGCTGGGCTATTTTAGTTCCCCTCACTCTAAATTAAATTCTTTCAATTAACAGTATTTACAAAAGATCAAGAATTCAAATGGGCCTTTAAGAAGTTGTATCAACATTTGCTACAAGCCAAAATGAATTAATTTAGGCTTAAACTATCTGGAATCTGAGGGCGCAAACAAATCAAAACATTGAGAAAATCAACTTTAAACCATATTAGCATATTGCTAATAAAAAATTGGGTTTTGATATATATACGCTAGGAAATGTACAATATATCTTCATGAAACATGATCTTTACTTAATATCCCTTATGATTTTTGGCATAAAAGAAAAATTGATCATATTGACCCATACAATGTTTTTTTGACTATTGCTACAAATATACCCCAGAGACTTAAGACTGCTTTTGTGCTCCAGGGACACATTTTATTTCGATAATGAACAGGCTGCTTTGTCAACGTAACAAAGCTTAAAGGTCTTTGCACATAGAGTCTGAAAATTTTGCATGCGTTTTAAATTTTTTCGTATTCCCCATCCTCTCCTATCAAAATGCATGCTATGGATGCGAGAATGCACAAAACCAAACATGATCTGGATTTTTTAATGACTTTGTTAGTTTCGGAGGCAGTGCGTAAATTTGGGACAAAAACAAAAACAAATCTTAGTATTTTTAACATGTCACAGACACTTATCCTTTCTAATTTTAATTAAATTCTAATTGAAACAGTTTACGGTTAATAATCGGCTAACGAGCTTTGGCTGTCGATTGGGGAAAAATAACCCAAATGCAGATCCCTAGAAGAGTGTTATGATGTTGTTTGGTGGTTGCTATAATGTTTTTTAGCATTTTATCACAGACCAGACCAAAATGAAACGTTAAATTACATTGAAAAACCTCTTTGTCAATAAACTATGAAGTTTAAGGTATCATTCATGTCTGAAGCACATAGTTATGCACAAAAATTACATTTTAATTGTCTGTTCAGATCGTTTCAACTATAGTAATAATGATGCTTGCCTGTGCAAACACCACAAATTTATATAAAAAGTGTTTCAAAATTAATTAAACATGAAACATAAAAAATATAGATATTATAAAATAAATACAAATCAAATAAAGCATTTTCTGTGTTTTTATTTTCGTTTATTTTGTGCCATTCAGTTGTCTTTGAATAATATTTGTGTAATATGCATTTACTGTATATAAATACCAAAAATAAATTTTTCAATAATATGTATTAAAAATAACAATGAAGTAATACATTTTATTTAATTTTTTTTTACTTATTTCCATGTAGTCTCGTTCGAATGTCGATTTTGATGCCTGTGATAAATTTTTTTTTGATGTAATGACCTGGTCATGAAATTAAACCATTGCAAAGCCTTAAATTACATTGTTTTTGGCATGTTGCAGTGCATCAAGGAACAGATAAATAGGTTTTTTTGTGTGTAGCCAGACTTATTGAATGTGCAAAGAGATCTTGACATTCAACCAAACCTTTTTTTCCACATTTTGCTAGTCGAAGTTTCAGGTCTCATTTTCTAATCCAGGTTGTCTAGACCAGCTGGCTCTGGGGTCTTTATGAAAGATGCTCAATGAGTGTTGATGTATAGTAATGTATTGAGATCCATGGAGGCACGCTCATCGTCTGTCTTCTGTGTGTTCACCAGGAGCTCCACACTACAGAGAAGACGAAGCTGATCACACAGCTGGGAGACGCCAAGAACCTCATCGAGCAGCTGGAGCAGGACAAGGTGAGCGAGAAACAGGACACGCTTCGTTTCGCTCCTCAGAAGGGTTCAGCTATGTTGTGCGTCTGCCACAGGACGGTTTTTGAGCCAGCAGGAGTGGAAGTATAAATTCCACTGGCCCTCGAAGACAAAGATGAATTATCCCGGAAAGGCTTTTTAAAATGATCGGAACATTTTTTTTTTTCTAATTTGACATGTTTGTGTATAAAAGTAATAGTGGAGATAATGTATTGCTTATTATTTTAGGATAATGGTGGGTAAATTGACCAATTAAAATGTATATTTCTTTATAATAATTTTTTGTATATATATATATATATATATATATATATATATATATATATATATATATATATATATATATATATATTAGTGCTGTCAATCGATTAAAAAAAATTAACTAATTAATCGCACAATTTTTTAAAATTAATCGCAATTAAAAGACTGAAACTTTTTGGATATGTAAATGTAAAATGTAAATAATTAATGTAAACTCAAGACAAAGAAACTATTTAAATTCAAAATATGATTGTTTATTGGAATTTTTTTTAACTTGTAACACAGATTTTCTCATGTAAACAACATACCTGCAATAAACCATCAATATCCTCCAAATTAACTGTTGGCTTGAAAGCCATATTTATTACAGAAATAAAAACACAGGCATGTAAGTACCATTTGAATTTCAAAACAATCAATGCCAATAAAAAACAAAAATGATTTCCATGTTGAATTCTAAGTGGACTGCAAAAAAATTCCAAAGTATAGTCACTGCCAGTGCTTTAAGTGGGCCAGTACGCACTGGTACTCAGTACCGCCACTTCCAAATATAGCTCTTGAGCGTACCGCCACCTCTCCGTGCGCCCAGAACGTGCTTGTAGCGTACCGGTACGCTCATTTGGACATCTGTTTTAATAGAGGTTTTAATCTTTTACCTGCACTGCCGATTTTCAGAGCGCCCTTCACAATGCAAGCTTCCTAATTCATCCCACCCAGAGCAGAAACTACATTACCCATTCACCCTTAAGTTATACAAGTGAATAGCGCATGTGTCGCTTTCCCACTGTTAAGTGTCAACAACTCAACGTGGCCGGAGAAGGTGTGTGAAACTCGTTGTGAGTTATACTAAAGCAAAATCTTGAGTATTTATTGTCTGATAAACATTAAAAACTGTCTGCGGAGGTTGAGTCGTCCTGCAGCCCCCGCCGGCTGTTCATTGGCTGCAGCATCTTTTTTCTAAGTTCTAAAAAAATACCGTAGACGGCAAGGCACAAATTTAGATATTCATTTATCTGATTAATCTATAGCCTATGCACAAAGACAATATGATCTTTTTGTCCCCTTTTTGTTTTAAAGCTTGATGAAGAGAGAGAGCGCAAGTTGTTGCAGCTGAGGAGGACAGTGATGCACGCGCACAGGAGTGATTGACAGTTCGCGGCACTGTGTTCAAAAAATACTCCGCTACACAATTATTTCTTTATTTTCGTTTAAGCTTATTAACGTTAGCGTTACAGAAAGGTCTGATTTACGCACTGTTACAGTCATACAGTCATATTGTTTCTTGTGGCAGACTGAAGAGTAATCCGGCAGAGTTTTATACTGAAACTTTCCGTCTAAAAGTCCTTCCTTGGTCTTATCCATATTTCTTTGCACGTTGAACATACATAGGCCACAACTGGAAATAAAAAAAACTGCAACCGCGTTAATTGCGTTATTTTATTTTAACGCGTTAAATATTTCAAATTAATCGAATGCGTTAACGCGCTAATTTTGACAGCACTAATATATATATATATATATATATATATATATATATATATATATATATATATATATATATATAATATTATTATTTTATTATTATTATTGAAGTAATTATAATGAAATATTTAATATATATATATATATATATATATATATAATATATAGACCCATATTATTGGTTATTTGGCTGTATTAAATATTATTATTATTTAAATATATTAATGTTGAAAAATGAAATTTTTATATATAAATGAAATTTTTCACTGATAAAATTAAATAATTTATATCAATAACAATGTATACTTTAACAATTAAATCAATTGAAACAATATATTATTACAGATTTTTATTCATCTTGGTTGAAAGTTGATTTTGCACCCTGTGATCAAAAAATAGTCTTTGAGATGTCATCTAAGTGAAATATGTGATATATGGAGAGCTGTCTGTTTGCAACGGAGTTGTGATCAAATCAGTCATGTTTTGTTTAGCCTTTGACCTTCACTCTGCAGGATAGAGATCATTGCCACTTGGGTCATTGTATGGAATGTGAAGAGCACAAACAAACGTCAGAAGCAATTAGAGGTGCGTCCTCAAACTGAGAGCAGAACCTGCTGTACGGGGCGAGAACCTAGTTTGCAGGAACCTAGACATAATCAGTAGTGGATTTTGAAAAAATTAAAAAGTGGGCCGCAATACTGTGGTTTCGTTTTTCAAAATCACCATTCCTCCTAAACTCAAAGGAGCTTTGCATAAGGATCAGACCAGAAGATGAACATATTGACTGAAAATCTGGGATGAGTGCATTTAATTTTTGTGTGAACCACCCCTTTAAAACTCACCTATGGTCTCGTTCTGTAGGGAATGGTCATCGCAGAAACCAAGCGTCAGATGCACGAGACTTTGGAGATGAAGGAAGAGGAGATCGCTCAGCTGCGCTCCAGACTCCAGCAGACTATCACTCAGAAAGACGAGCTGCAGGAACAGAAAGAGAAATCAGAGAAAGCAGGTGAGTGAGACTATCTCCTCTCTCTGTTTCCCGCCCTTGTGTCTGCTTGTCATTAACTGCACTTCCTGTGACTCTTTCCTAGCGTTTGAAGAGCTGGAGCGAGCCCTCGGTGTGGCCCAGCGGGCGGAGGAGGCACGCCGCCAGATACAGCTGAGGATGGAGGAGCAGGTGAAGCAGGTGGAGAAAACCAGCGAGGAAGAGAGGAGAGGCTTGCAACAGGAGCTGACCAGAGTCAAACAGGAAGTGGTCACCATTATGAAGGTGTGTATTAGAAAACAAGGTCAGAAAGAGAGGGAAAATGTCTGTTTGTTCTGCAAAAAACTGTAAGAAGTCATTTTCTGTGTTAATAAAACATGCCATCTGTTGCTGTGTCTCTTATGGTTGTCCCTTCTTAGCATCAGTATTGTTTGAGAGCTACATCCTGTTACACACACTAGAGGATCTTGAGGAGACGCATTAATTTAGACACTAGAATCAAGAATAATCAAACCATTTTGTTTTGCATTTTAGTATGTTTCTTTTGCCATTTCTCTGTCCTCATTTGTAACTTGACCTGTTTAAAGTTATTTTGCCTGGAAAAGCAATTCATCCACTCACAGTGTCACATGCATCCTGAGAATTGTCTGGATGAGCGTTTAAATGTTCATTGCTGCACAGTTCCCATGAAGGCTGTGTGTTTTTATGGATTTGCACACCTTTAGTCTCTTCCTTTGTGCATTGGAGTATGATTGATTAACTGAAGGGCAGTAAATAAAAATGAACCAAATTGATGCCACATTTACAGCCCACCATTCTGCCTGCATGTATATGAGACAGGGCTTCATTTTTGACAAAGAAATGCAGTTCTGTTTCATTCATCAGGCCCCATAAGCCATGCTGTAACAAAGACACATGCAGTATGTCCTAATTTTTTACATTTTACCCCAAATAACCTGTCGCATATAATCACACATCCCAATGCAATCAGCATTATAACCCACACTCACAATCACCTTAATTTTTCCACATAGCATTTAATAAGGTGTTTTATATCCATGAGAAAATGTAAAATATACTGTTTAAATGTAAATTAATTAATCATTTCTGTTTTTCATACTTTGTAAAATAATTAAGTTGATTTCATATATATATATATATATATATATATATATATATATATATTATTTATTTTTTTTTATTATTTTTTTAATATTAAAGTGAGATTTTATGTAGTTGTTATTTTACTATTAATTGCATTTTGTGTATTTTTTTTTTTTTTTTTTAATAATATAACAATAAAATTGCCCATGAATAAAGCCTTTGATGCTGAAATGGCAAAAATAAAAATGAATAAAATTATAATTCCCCAACCTCTCAGACCGTTTAAATTAAGCAGGTTGTTTATGCTACTTTACATAACCTAGTTTTAACATATGGTCTAGATGGACTGGAAATAGTTTTAAATTGTGGACATTAGAGTATTAGTGTTTTAAAATGTCCATCAAACCTGACAAATGTTAATTTTTCTATGATTTATTTCTTTTTTTAGAAATCCTCAGAGGACAGGATTGCAGAAATGGAACGGTTACATTCAGAAGCTATGGCTAAAAAAGAACAGGAACTGAGTGCTCAGATCAAACAAGCAGTGGTATGCCTTAATTTTCATTTCAGTTGTAAACTATGATCAGTTCGTGCGAATATTAGCTATTTGTATGTAGGTGTTTGATAAGCTAATTTGCACCGATTCACTTTATTTACCAAAGGAACAGTGTCGTGAGGAATTGTTGCGATTGGCACAGGAAAAAGACCAGCAGGTGTCTCTTGCTCTGGAGGAGGCCGAGCTGCAGAAAGCTGTGATTCAGTCTGAAGGAGAAAACCAAGCCAAGGAACTACAGCTAGAGTTGGAGTCAGCCAAAACGGTGATTTAATCTGCCACCTTATCTAAGGATTGTTTAACATGATATCCTTATTGTAGTCGAATAGCCAAATGAACCCATAGATATGAAGCCATCATGCATGAGAACATGAATCCTTAAAATTGTCGTCTTTTTTTTTTTTAATACAGAGAATTCAAGAGCTTGAGAGTTGTCTAGGTAGCTTGGAGAAGGATCCTGGCAACTCGGATAAACTCTCTGTACAACTAGAAGAGCAGAGAAAGAAACATGAGGCTGATATAGCTGCTTTAGAAGAAGTACATAAGCAGGAGCTAGAAAAGACAAAGACAGAGCAGATAACAGTCCTTAATCAGCAGCGTGATGCTGCTGTGGAGGAGCTTGTGGAGAAACATAAAGCGGAAATTGAATCTATTCTGAAAGACAAGGAGGAACAGTTCCATTCTCATGTGGAAGACATGAACAAAAAGATGCTTGATAAACTGAGTGACAAACAAACTGAGATTGAGACCCTGTCTTCTGAGCTTAGTGAGCTACTAAATAGTAAACAACAGTTACAAGAGAGACTGTTAAATGTGGAGACTACCAGTGAAACTAAAAGACAAGATTTTGAGGAAAGACTAAAGGAAGAACGAGCAAAATATCAGGCTGAGATTGAAGATATGAAACAGAAAGAACAGTCGTGTGCAGGGGAGGAGAAAATGCTGAAAGACGAGATAAATCAGCTGAAGATTGTGTTGGAGGAGAAGGAAAAAATACTAGAGGAACATGTGCTTAGAGAAAAGACTTTGCAAAAAGGAAGTGCACAGTTCGAGGAGCTTCGACTCAGGGAACAGTCAAATAAAGAAGCTCTTGAGGAATCAAGATCTCAGATAAGCACACTTACAGAAGAACTCCAGCAAACCAAGAATCAAGTGAAAGATCTTGAGCAAACCCTTGAGGCAGTGCGCAATGATGGTCGGGAGAAAGAAGTGTATCTTGAGCAAAAGACAAGTGAACTTCAGGAAATAGTGCAGAAGATGGAGCAAGTCAAGAGGGAACTGTCTGAAAAAGAAAATCTGCATGCTGCAACCTGCAAAACTATGCAAGAGGAGCAAAACCGGTTGAGGAAGCAGCTGGAAGACCAGAAGAGTTCTCACGAGAAGAAACTTGAGAACATTAGGAAAGACATGGATTGCAAGCTGAAATCCCAGGAAAACAAGATGGAGAAGTTCAAGCAGAAAGCCAAGGAAGCGCAGGACAAGTTGAAGAAGCAGCTTCAGGATCAAGAGGAGAATGCCAAAGCAGAGTTATCCAAGAAAGCTCAAGAGATTGAATTGAAAGACCAGCAACTGAAGGAGAAGATCCTTGACATGGAGCAACCAAGCTCTGAGGGCCTCAGCAACGCCATGTCTGATTTGGAGGCCAATCACAAAGAACACTTAGTCAGGCTTCAGTTGACTCATAAACAAGAGCATGAAGATCTTATTCGTCGCTGGCAGGAGAAACTCAACCAGCTTGAGGAGGAGTTGCAAGAAAAACATGCTCAGTCTTTGCAAGAAAAAGCCCAAGAGTTGGAAGAGATCTCTCAGCTGCTTGTTGCCAGCAGGGAAGAAAAGGAACAGGTTATGAAAGACATCCAGAACCTCAGGGAGGAGCTTGCCATGAGGGAAACCACTGTGCAGAAACTACAGACAGAGCTCAGGGAGGCTGCAAGCAAGCTGGAAAGTTTATCTGAAGGGGAGGGTTTACTTACAAGACAAGTCGAAACCATGGAAAAGAATCTGAACCAGGCCTTGAATGAAAGAAACCATTTGCAGGACGAATTGAGAAAGGCTGAGGAATCTAATAAAAAGAAATTCCAGAGCATATCTGAAGAGTTGGTAAACACCCAGCAAAAGTTGAATATGCTTGAAACGTCCAAGTGTAAAGAGGGCGAGGATCTCCAGAGAACACTAGAAGAAAAAACTGCTGAACTCCAAAATAAAGAAAAAGAGTTCCAGACGCAATTGTGTGCCATCTCGAAGGAGTTTGTGCAGTGTTGTCAGGAAGCCCAGACTAAGTTGGATGGTTTTTCTGTTGAACTGTGTACGAAAGTTGAAGAACGCGTTGGGGAGTTACAACGCCGGGTGATAGATCATCAGAATAAGGTCATATATCTAAGAAATATTATCATGACGAAGGACAACAGAATTAGCACTTTAGAGAAAGAACTTCAGCAGACTTTGGATGAGAACCATAGTCTAAAGAGCTCTCTTGATGAGGTGACTCTTCAGTTTAGGGCAAGTTCAGAAACTCTTAAAGCCTTACAAACCGAAAGAGAGTCTCTGCAGTCCAATGCAGAGAATCATTCCCAAGTACTTTCTGAGAAAGACCTTCAAATCAAGCAGCTCTGTGAGGAAAAAGAACACGTATCAGGAAATCTCCAAGCAAATGTTTTGCAAATCAGCAATCTAGAATCAGTCATAAATGACTTGAAGACTCAGTTAGCAAGTAGCATAACCGAGAAAGAGCAAGCCATATCTCTGCTGAATCAGCAGCACAATGAGGACAAGGAAACGGTTAAATGCCAAATGGGAGAGATGGTGGAAAGGCTTGAGAAAGAGAAGACCTCGCTTCAAGAGCAGGTAGACTCACTTAGGAATAAGTTCTCTGAGCTGAAAAAGAAGTTCAGTCAGAGTCACAGCTCTGTTAAATCTCTTCAAGATAAAGTTGCAGACATGGAGAGGCAGATTGCTGAGAAGGACAACCAACTTCAGATGCTCACTGCTAGCATTGACAATCACTCCCTTACTAAGTCAGAAATGGACCAGGCTCTTACCGAGAAAGAACAAAGAGTTCATGCCTTGACCTCAGAGTTGGAAAGCTGCTCAAAGAAAGTTTGTGATCTGGAGGAGCAGCTAGAGTTGCGGACAAAAGAGCGAGAACAACTCACAGCCGATTTGCAGCAGCACTTTACCATTAGGGAGAGCGAAAAGATTGAGTTGATGAAGCAGGTCCAGGAAGCTCAGGACCAAAGCTCTCAAAATGGTGCCCTAATCCAGAAAACTGAGGAAAGTCTTCAATCTTTGAGGAAAGACATTGAAACAGCCAAGCAGGAACTAGAATCAAAACGAAATGACTTTGAGAGGGAGAAGGCTGAGATCCTGAGGGCGAAAGAAGAGGCTGTGAAGGCAGCCCAAGAAAAGGCGTCAGCTGAAACGACTGGTAAAGTATCTGAGTTGAAGAAGAAGGCAGAGCAAAAGATTGGCATGATTCGTAAGCAGCTGACGTCACAAATTGAGGAAAAGGAGCAGGCTATCAAAGACCTGCAGGAACAGTTGGAAGGCATAAAGCAAACCCAGACTGAAAAAGAAGAACGGATAAAGTCTCTAGAGGAAATTGAGAAAACAATGGAGGAGGCCAATGCAAAATTAAAGGAAGAGCATGAAAAGCATCTACAAGAATTGCTACAGAAAGAAAACAAGGAAAGACAGTCCTCTCTGCAAAACCTAGAAGATATGTATAAGGAGAAGCTTGCTGCTCTTCACAAAGACATGTCTGCAAAGGAGGAGCAATCTGCCACTTCTGCTAGAGAAACTTCTTTAAGACTTGGAGAGCTTGAGACCAAACTCTCGGAATCGAATGAGCAGATTGCAAATTACCAAACTGAGATAAGTCGCCTTAAAGCAGACCTGCTTGAACAGACAACTCAAGTGCAGGAGCTGCAGCAGACTTGCTCGGATCTTCAAGAACAGATCAAGGAGAAACTGATTGAAGAAGTTGAGGTGGAACATGTTTCTGAAGTTCAAACGATTTGCAATAGATTAGGAATGGAGCCTGCAATGCTAGCGGCCAAGGAAAACGTGGAAACTGTCGGGTACCAAGATGACTGGACAAGCCAAAAGGACTTGTTGGTAAAGGAATATGAGGAGAAGCTTCATGATTTGCAGCAGAGACTAGAAGAGAAAGAAAATCAACTAAAAGCACAACAGAGTTCAACTCAAGGAAACGGGGATACTGTTAATGAGTGCCTAATCAACAATACAAACACCTCAGAGAGTGATCTTCAGAGAAGGCTGGTAGAGGTTGAGAATGAAAAGCAGAAGCTTCACAAAGATTACACCAGACTAGTGAAAGACCTTCGGTCTCTAAGGAAAGAACATGAGAAGGATCTGGAATTCCTGAAAAAGGAAATGACAGAGGAAAGCGAAAAGAAGCTCAAGTAAGATGTGAAAATTTTAGAAACAGTTGAGGATAAGGATGCATATGTTATGTAACAGTATTCTTACCAGGTTTCATATGGTTGATCTTTTTTTAACAGGCTTGAAATTGAAGATATGGAAATGAAACAAAATTCCGCTCTTAAGCAGTTAATGAGGGAGTTCAACACCCAGATTGCCCTGAAAGAAAAGGAACTGGAAGGTTCAGTTAAGGAAACCATTGGTAAGAAGAATATATGTCTTATTTCTAGGAGTCTCCTAAAACTGTTTTAGGGCTCTACGGTACAAATGTACTGTTTATTGCTAATGCTACTATGGTAGTACTGTTTTACAGAAGACTAAGATGGGTATAATATAGAAGCCAATTTCTTAGACTGAATAAAAAATCAAAAAAGGTAATTGTGACTTTTTCACACAATTCTGACTTTTTTTTCAAGCAATTACGAGTTGACATCTCGCAGTTCTTCTCGTAGTTGGCAATAAAAAAAAAAGTCAGAATTGTGTGAAAAAGTCACAATTGTCAGAAGTCAGAATTGCATGATATAAACTCGCAATTCTGACTTTTACGCAGAATATAAGAATGAAATATATACTCACAATTGCGAGAAAATAAGTCAGATTTGCAAGATGTTAAGTCGCAATTGTGTGTTATAAAGTCAGAATTGCGAGATATAAACTCGCAGTTGCGAGTTATAAAGTCCAATTCTGAGGAAAAATTACTAGATTAATATCTGTCTACCAATTCTGACTTTATAACTTGCAGTTGTGTTATAAAGTCCGAATTGGTAGATATAAACGCGCAATTCTGAGGAAAATGTCAAAATTATGAGTAAATATTTTGAAATTTCGACTTTATTTCTTAGAATTCTGACTTTTTTCCTATGAATTTAAAGTATAAATCTCACATCTCTGAGAGTTGAAAGTTTATATCTCGCAATTCTGAATTCGTAATTGCTCACCCAAAAGTTAAAAATCTGGCAACATTGGTCCTCATTTATTTTATGTTATTTTTTTAAGGAGCATTGTGAACATTCGGCATGACATTTTTTGTATTCCAAAGAAGAAAGTAATTCTTACTGTTTTTGGAAATGTGAGGACATAAAAGACATTTTGGAGTCTAGTACTCCTTTGAGTGCAAAAAAATAAATGCTGAATAAAACCAAGTACTGATAGTCCTGGAAAGCATTGAGGACATAAACGACCTGTGTTTTCATAGTTGTTCACATTTGCTGATTTACTGGCGTCGGGAAATATGAGATAAGAAATTCATGATTTGTTTACCATGTGTTTTCAATCCTGCCATGTAATGCATTCAGTGTGGAACTTAGTGTTTTATACCACTAGTAACTCTGTGGTGACCTTCATGTATTCTTACTGTACTTTCCTGTTTATTTTTTCCTCACAGAGAAAGCTCAGGGTGTGGAAACCGAGCTTATAAATAACCATCGAGAAGAAGTCAGTCAACTTCAGAAAATAATCGCTCAGAAGGAAGAAGACCTGAACAAAACGGTTCAGCGTTACGAACAGGTCCTTCAGGTATGGCAAAATAACGCGAAACTGTAGCTTTTTTTTCATGCAATTGTGAGTTAATGGCCAGAAGATGCATTATACGTTCAACTTTATAGATAGACACAGGAAGAATTTTGCGAGGAGTTTATTGCTTTTGCCAAATTCCACCACATAAAATCAGTGAGTTCGGGTTTCAGCTAATAGTTTGTGTATCATCAGGAAACACTTACCTCAGTCAACTAGCACTTCAGACTCCGCCTAGAGCTGTAGGGAATGATGCAGGCCTTATGCTGCTTGCATCCATCCTAACAGAGAATTATGCTAACTGTTTGTGATATATCGAATTGTTTACCCATGCATTTTCAGACCCAAGTTTATTATCTGAAAACGAATACAGTATGGCAACACTGTAAAGGGGTTTGAAGAGAAAGGACACATTTGCTCAGAGTTTGTTCTCCCTGTAGAGTCGTGAGGTGGAGATGGGCGACCGCGTGTGTGAGGTGCAGAAGGAGTTAGAGGAGCTACAGCAGAGGAGTCTCAGTGGCCCTCAGGTACAGCACAGTTTACACACCATGTCCCGCCGGGAGCTAGTTATTTTTTGTGGTTTGTGTGGATATGCATGAAAATGAGAGTTGCCATGTTTAATTAAATGCAACTTTTATACTAATTTAATCATTTAAAAATAATGTCAAAAATATATTGGCTTTTAATGTTTTTAAGTTTATATTTATATATAAATGTGTGTATATGTTGTTGTATGTTAGAGAATGTGTTAATTTATATATAATACATGATAATAATAATATAATAACTGTATATAATAAAATATATTGGCTATTTTTTTAATTATATATTTATGTATATTTTATATATTTAGTGCGTATGTTTATATAAATTAGTTTCTATATAACAATAATCATATAATAATAATAAATTATAAATAATGCCATAGGAAAAGCCATAGTTAAAATAATAAATCTTATTTAAGATTTTTTTTTCTTTATATTTGCCATTAGCTTGCAGCATTAGTTTGCTCATGTTATATTTCATATTTGTTTAACTTTGACAATAAATTGAACATACAAAGTGATGTTTCCAATATAAATTTGATTTATAAATTAACTAACCATTGAACACATAATGATGGAAAACCCTTCAAATTTGGGCAAATTGTACGAAGGTCTTTCTTTATCAGCTTGTCTTTTCTTCTTTCTGTGTATCTTTGCATGTTTCTTGGTGTCAGACACCTATCCTGCTGCTCTTATTCTGACTAGAAATATATATATTTTTAGCATTAATTACTTTTTTGTGTTCCTCATTTGTCAGATAAAAGCATCTTAAGTTAATGGATATAAATGTAAGTCTCGGAATCAAAAAGTTGAAATGTCAAATCAGGTGCATGTGTTATCAGTGATGCATTTAATGGCATTAAATATTTATTTACCTAAAAAGTTAACCCAGACAGTCAAGTCTTACAATGCAGAGTCTCTCTCTCTCTAGTCACATAATAGACTTAATTTGCAGACTCTTAAGATTCAGTGTAATAGACTCAATCCAGTATAGGCCACAATAATTAATTTCCTTAGAAGCTTTGAAATGCGTCCCTGAGAAAGAGGCCTTAAACAGACAGTCTCTGTTCTCAATTTACCCCTCCGAGAGCATCCTTGCTTGGAAAGAGACAAAAAGTTGAGCCTTGTTCAGGATAAAGTGGTCCTCAAACACACACGCTCCACCTCATGCTACATTTTTACAGTCTGATCTCACAAGTTTGTTATGTGTTAATATTTGCTTAATTATGCAGTTGTGTGACCTGATGATTCTGTTTTGTGTTTCAGGGTCTTGACGAGTTAAAGGTACGGTTTTATTTTTATTTACTTTTTGCATGAAATCCCATGGACACTAACTGGTTGACTGTTGTAAGGACTGCTCAAAATAAAACATATCTCAGTAAGAAATTAAATATTTTTATTCTGCGGTGATGCATTAAATTGAGCAAAAGTGCCAGTTAAGAAAATTATAATGTTGCAATAGGTTTCCATTTCAAATAAATGCTGTTCTTTTAGACTTTTTTTATTAATCAAATCAAATTTACATAAAATTACTAAGCAGCACAACTGTTTTCAACACTGATGATAATCAGAAATGTTCCTTCAACAGCAAATCAGTATTTTAGATCATTGTACACTGAAGACTGAAGTAGTGATGCTGAAAATTCAGCTTTATTATTTGTAAATGTATACTTTTTTACTGTATTTTTTATCAAAGAAATGCAACCTTAATGAGCAGAAACATAAAAAAATCTTACTGTACCTCTCTAAATGTTGCTTTTACTTTTCATGTGTTTATATTTCTGACCTCTGGTCTTTCTCTCTATGTCCAATTAGGTTCAGCTTGCAGAAAAGACGACCATGCTGAGTGAAGCCAGGCTAAAAGAGCAGGAATACCACGACAGGGTAAGTGAAGACATATACTGATAGAAAGACAGAGAGCTTAGCTTGTTGTGTGTCTGTGCCACTAAACAGGAAGCTAGCTCTAAACATCGCTGACAGTTTAACTTACTTTAGCTTGCTCGGTCATGTTGTCCTGAATTAAGGAAACTGACCATAGAAGAAGCTAGAAATGCTTGCGTTTGCATGCTTAAGTTGCATATAGTGTGTTTTATCCCTAAGAAGTGTTAACAAATGATAGTGAAAGAATGAGAGGAGCATTTACCAACCGTCACATTCCTCCAGCTGTGTAAAACCGAAATGAGATTAGATTCATTACACCGCACATCTGTTTACTCTTATTTCAACTTTACAAACAGTTACAGCAAGAGCTCATGCTGTTTATCTCACCACACACGAATGCAAACTCACACGGGGAGGTGCACACACTGGACAAACCTTGAGTTTTATAATCCTCCTTCTCTCTGGGACAAACTAGTGATGACTTGTTTAGCCCTTGTGCTGTACAGAAAATCCTAACTTAATGACCGGTCTTTTAAAATTGCATGTAAGTCTTTCATTATGCTGTATTAAGACCATATCTTGGATTCAGTCTTTTAGTTAACTTGTTTTCTTTCAATTAGCAATTGTATTTATTTCTGGAACTGTTCGTAGACTTCTTTGATCTTAGTGAAAAAGGCGTGAGCTCCAGATCAACAAGGCCTACGATCTGTGAGTTCAAAGAAATAGAAATAATCATAATATTTGGTGATAAAATATCATAATGAGATTTATAAGCAAGGGTTTTTGTAGACAGATATCTTTTGACTAGGAGCACCACAAGTGCAACCAAAACGTACAAAAAAATCAACTTTTTGGGGAAGGCATTATATAAAGTGTGAGCACAGTCAATCAATTTAAGTCTAGTCTGATAATATTAAAATCCTGTCTAGTTCCTTTGGATAAAAGGGTCTGCCAAAGTCATTAATGTGCAATGTATAATGCAATCCAATTTCCTGTTAATTTCTAAAACCTAAAGATCAGTTTTGCACTATACGTGTAACTTTTTCTCTTTTTTTTTTTATCAGATTCATGCTCTAGAAGACAAACTAAGACGCTCCCATAAAACGGCAGTGGTGACTCACCTGGGAAGCTCTTATAGAGGTAAATAACCTTAACTGTTTTCAATTAAGATGGTTTTTGCATGCTATACTGTCTAGCTGTGGGCAAGCAGACCGATGTTTCTGAAGCCAGCTGTTATCCAGATGTTATTCACCGTCTTATTTATCTATTTGTAATGTGAATTTGGGGGTTTTAGCCACCTAGTGACTGTAAAATGCTTGTCAAGTATCTCCTGTAACTCCCAGAGGTTAATGAATGATGTGGCACACTGACCCTTGGCAGATAAACCTCACCTTTATTCTGACTAGCTCTGAGCGATCAGTCACCGCAGGAGAGCAGCGCTTCAACCCTGCTATCAATCACACACACATGTGGAGCTTAAACATATGGGGAGCTAGAGGAGAAAATCATCCCTGCTGGTGTCAAAGAGCTCCTCTCTGAATCCAATGCTTTTCACAGACCGTGTTTCGCCCCAGTTCCCACGAATGACCCCAGATTCAAGGAAAGATGTGCTGTGTCTTTAATGCTTGCAAGGTTTGGACAAGAGCAGCATCAGCATCGAAATAAAACCTTTTAATGTTCCTTGGTGGAATGAATGGCATATGGGTTTTGGATGTGAAAGGAAGAAAATGCAGACAAACTGTTTGTTTTCAGGTGCACCATTCATTTAATATTGTATTGTAAAACCTTTTTCATATATTTAAAGATACACTCTTATTTTTGTAATTTTAAGACGTATAATGTTGCAAAAGATTTCTATTTCAAACAAATGGTGTTCTTTTGAACTTTTTGTTCTTAAAAGAATCATGAAAAATAAAATGCATCAATATACACAAAAAATATGAAGCAGTGCAACAGGTTTTACCTTTGATAAATGTTTCTTGAGCAGCAAATCAGCATATTTCCATCATTTCTGAAGATCATGTGACACTGAAGACTGGATAAATGGTGCTGGAAATACAGCTGCGCATCACAGAAATAAATCACAATTTAATATATATTGAAATAGAAAACAGTAACTTGAAACTGTAATAATATTTCACAATATAATTGATTTTGAAAGCTTGAAATGTGGCTGTTTAAGGGACAAATTTTTAAAACCAGAAATTCTAATTAAGTTGAAGTGCTTTCAACTTTTTAAATCAACCTTTTTCTTTTTTCACAGAGATTGTTACAATGCATCCTGCAATTTCTTAATCTGCAAAATATACTTTCAATAGGCATCCTCTCTCCTTATAAACCAAATGAAATATTCTTCTGATTGTATTGCCAGATGAGTTTTTCCTTTGAATATATCCATCTGGCATGCAACTAAGCAAACTTCATACATAAACAAACCCATCCGTTGATCCTCTGTTCTTCAGTTTATCTGTGTGGCATCCAATTAAAGGGACAGTAGTCTTTCTGACTTTCTGATTAGTGATTCACAAGACACAAACTGCTTAAAAAACACCATAGAGCACTGAAATGACACTGTGATTTCTCTGCATTGATAGTATTTATGGATTTTGTTCATTATGCAGTCAACAGTTTAAGCATGTGCTAACAGCGGTCATAAACCAGTCCCTCTGTATCATCTAAACAGTGTTGTTCTGGAGATGAGAGCGCTCGGTGTGGCTCGTGTTACGTCCCTGTTGACCCAGACTGGGCTGATTTGGGGTCAGTCGGACAGGTCGGGTTATTTATTAGCCCCTCATTTCTCCATGCTTCTGATCAAAGGCCTGTTTGGGTTTCAGTGGCACCGTGAGTCCCAGCTCTCTCTGTCGGGCTGTCTGTTCCTGGACGTTCAGCCACCCTAGTGTCTTCAGCATGGGTTAAATGGGCTTTCCAGAGAGAGACACGGCTCCTGCTAATTGCCAGTCATTCACAGGTTTAATGAGGCGAGACGGCTGGCTGATCGGTTGTACCTCCTGTGTTGTTTGTGCACGCTAGATACTGTAATGCAAAAGTCAGTTTCACTTATAAAACTAATTGCTTGATGCTTACATCACTTCCATGTGACGTTACTGAAGATTAACTGCACATCTGGGGTGCTCGTGACGCTTATGATGTTTACCACATGTGCATATTCTTTTTAGCGAGAGCATGCACGCTATTGTTCAGAAATTTGGAGTTTGTAAGATTGTTTAAATGTTTTTGACAGAATCCAGGTTTCACCAAGACTGCATTTATTTGATGAAAAATACACTAAAATGTCAAATATTATAAGTTTAAAAAACATTTTTAATATTTTAATATAAAATGTCATTTATTCCTGTGATGCAATGCCGAATTTTCAATTTACTTTATTTTTGTTTTATTTTTTATTTTTATAAGAAATGGGAATTTTTGTGACTTTTTTTTGCATTTAATATTTTTGTCTTTTATGTGCAACTTTTACATCACTTTCCTTGAGATACAAAATTGTGTAATTCTCCCTAGTCATAAATGTTGAACTGGACTGGATAATTTTGTGTCGTTCGCTTTGCATCAGGTTTTCCGTCTTGCTTTTTTTTTTTTATATAACTCAAGTTGTTTTTTGTTCATTCACGGTCTCAGCGTCTCCTGTTCTGTTTCTGCTCTCACTTCTTTATCCATTAAAAGGAGAGTGGAAAACGGAAAGGCCCCCACCTCGACAGAGCCCAAGCTTCTTGTATTTAGCCACAATGCTGTCATTATAGTGCTCCAGCGTCTCCGTGAGCCGGCGCTCTTAACTACGGCCGCTGGAAGTGATTTACAGGCTGATTATTGCCTCGCAAAGGTCGTGGGTGTGTGTTTAATGAATCTATGAATTCGTGCTTATCTTATACATGTCAAAGAAAGATAAAAGTGTCCTCAATCTCCAGTGTAGCGTTCTAAAAGATTAACTCTTACTATCGCCCAAACTTCAGATTTGAAACAAAACCCTAAACTGTATTACATTTTGCATTTGTAGCAATGCACATATTTTCTCGTCTGATCTTATTTTCTATTTTTTACATCCTTTCTGACTGTATTGGTTCAACTGTTAGAAGATGAGTGTTTGGAGGATTTATAAGTTCTTCATCTGGCTGCTCTGGTTTTAATTGCGGCCCTGACAGAGCGGCGTTTAGCAGAACTGGAGTGAACCAGGGAACCGCTATCATTTTGTACAGACAGCAACTGTTTCCTCTTAAACCGAGCTTAATGTCTCTAGTTCTCTTCGATTCTCTGTGATAATGATTATGATGAATTTGCTGTTGGTTTGTCTCTACAGATATGTCACACAACAGTGTGGACCCCTTCACCCAGCCGACCGAATTAGAGTACCTCAGGAAGGTCTTGTTTGAGTACATGATGGGAAGAGAGACAAAGGTACATTTCTGTAACGAAAATCATGTTTATTTAAATAAAGCTAAAATAAAATATGACACTACATGGAAAACTTTAATGAAAATTGGAAAGAATGCTTTGGCCACTAGAAGTTAAATTGGTTGAGGTGCTAAAATTCTTAAAACCGAAATTAAATTAATAAAAGCTAAACCGAAATATTTGAAAAAATTAAACGAGAACCTGAAAATAAAAAAATAAAATCTAATGTAAAATATTAATAAATGCTAAACAAATACTCAATAAATAATAAGTAGTAGATAAATAATATTAAATAAACATTGACAAAAAATGTAGCTACTGCACATGTAGGATAAACCCATATTATCTTTCCCACAATGCACAGTTTCCACCACATAATAATGCCATTTGTTAGAGGAAGGATGCAGTAAAGAAGTGTGATGGGGAGTCCGGATGGAAGCCTGTAAAAAAACTCATTCCCATGAAAACTCCCAACAGCGGCGTTTTGTGTCCGTTTAGCAGGAATCTGGTCAGTTAAGCCAGGACTAATTAACAGCTCAGTTGATGCTGCCCTGAAGGCAGCGGGGTTCTCCCTCGCTGCTAATAAACAGTCGGTCCTTATGACATCACGAGAGGCCTTCCTGTCAGAGAGGAAGTCCGGCGGACGACCCGGAGGCTCCTTCTCATCACATGACCCACTGGTGCCTGTATCATTATAAGAGAGATGCTGAAGAGGACGGCTGCGCTGGTTCTGATTAGAGCCGTGTATGGCTGCAGGCTGATTACCCAGCATGCAGCAGATCATGAGCGTTTTGTCTTTGCCAGATGTAATTGCTCACAGAACAGTGCAGAGCAGCAGCTCCGCTAAAGATGGGCGGCAGCGTTGTTGTGGTTAACTAAAAATAAAAATATTCTAAATTAATTGAAATAAAGCTGAAAAAACTTGAATTTTAAAATAACAAAAAAATTAGTAAAACTGAAAGAAACTGAAATAAAACAAGCTGACATTGAAGTACTAAGATTATTAATACGTTTGTTGTGTGTGTGTGTGTATATATGTATATATATATATATATATATATATATATATATATATATATATATATATATGGATATGTGTGTGTGTGTATGAAATAAAATATATATAATAAATGAAATATTATATATATATATATATATATATATATATATATATATATATATATATAAGAACAAAACAATAATGAGAAAAGCATGTTCTAAAGTTAAACTTAATTTATATTATAGCATATAAACTACTAAAATGTGTATGTTTATATTTATACATTTATAAGCAATTTAATAAAAGTGATAAATGCTCATAAAATGACTAAACCTAAAATTAAATTAAATTAGAAAAGGGAATAAATACTACAACTGAATACAAATATTACTAAAATAACATTGAGGGTCTGTCTTCTGTAAAATAGTCGTAATTTCCATTCTGGTCCAACATTTCATGAAACTGTATGAACAGCTCTGTACATTCATGTAAAAACATGAGTGATGAACAAATACAATCATTTTAAAGACATAGTTCACCCCAAAAAAATTAAAATCTCTGATCTCCACTGACTCCCATAGTATTTTTCCTTGCTGTGGAAGTCAATAGGGACCATCAACTGTTTGTTTGCACACATTCTTACAAATATGAAGACCGTGAATAAATGATGACACAATTTCTATTTTGGAGTGAACTATCCCTTTAAGTTGTCATTTCTTGCTTTTATACTATAACATTAAATTTAGAATTTCAGTTTAATTTCTTCTTTTCTTCAGACAATGGCCAAGGTTTTAACATCCATGCTGAAGTTTCCTCCGGACCAGGCGCAGAAGCTTCTGGAGCATGAGGATTCCCGTGTGATGGTGAGCGTGTCTGTAGTATACAGAAGCAGCTGTGAGTTTAAGCGCAGGCTTCAAAGACTCTCCGTATGTTAACAAACCGGCTGAAACATGCATCCCAGATGTACAGCGCTGATGCACTGATGTTCATTCTGCAGTTCTTGGGCCTAGAGATGCTAAATGAAGCCCATATGTGTTTCTTATCAAATACTTGATGGTTTGTTATAAGGTTTCTCTTTCCTTTTCCAGTATTCCATTATGGATATAGGAGTGGATATAGTATCATCATATCAGAATTCCTGACATTTATTTACATTTCTCCAGTTGTTGAGTTGCTGCTTTGCTTTTTGTGAATCCACTCATTCACGAAATCACTAGATTTTTTTTCAAGTTTCGATTGTTTTAATTTAAGTCTCTCCTGTTCACCAAGGCTGCATTTATTTGTTCAAAGTAAATACAGTAAAAACTGAAATATTATTAAAATTTAAAATAACTGTTTTCTATTGTAATATAAAGTAAAATGTAATTTATTCCTGTGATGCACAGCTGTATTTTCAGCATCATTCTTCCAGTCTTCAGTGTCACATGATCTTCAGAAATCAGTATAATATGATGATTTACTGCTAAAAAAAAACAAAAAACATTTCTGGTTATTAACAGTGCTTTTGCATATTTTTGTGGAAACTGATACGTTTTCAGGATTCTTTGATTAATATACTTCAAAAGCTCCAATAATAAAAAATGTTGTACATTGTAAAATGTACTGTTTTGTGAAGGTTGTGCATGAGTCCCTTGTTTGTTCTGAACAGTTAAACTGAGAACTGTTCTTCAGAAAAACCCTTCAGGTCCTGCAGATTCTTCAGTTTTTCAGCATCTTTGCATATTTGAACCCTTTCCAGCAGGGACTTTATGATTTTGAGATACATCTTTTCACACTGAGGACTTTTGAGGCACTCAAACACAACTATTAAAAAAGATTCAAACGTTCACTGATGCTCCAGAAGGAAACAAGATGCATTAAGAGCTTGAAAACTTTTGGAATTTGAATATCAAGGTAAATTGTACTTAATTTGTGTTTAAGTACAAACATACAATTATCTTCTGTTGCTTACAACTAAATGAAAAATCAACAAAATAAGAAAAATTTGGCCATCTTCATCGTGTTCAACTCTTGATGCATCTTATTTCTGCATAGTAGCATCTCTCAAACTCCTTAGGAACAGCCTAGCAACACACAAGCATTGGAACGTTTTCTTTAACGATGTCTGTCTAGCTAATGAGTTGTCACATGTTTCTTCAGATGACGTCATGTTTTTGGTTGGTGATTTGTCTGTGTGTGTCTGAAGTAACTGGGCTTCTGTTCTCCATCTGTGTGTTTTACAGCCTTGGCTCCGGTAAGGTGGAACCAGATCTGTGTCTGAACCTGACTGACCGAACAACAGATTCTCCTGCTGCTGCTTCTGAGGGATGCTACTGACATGAAAGAGCCTGCTCTTCTTGTGTGTGTGTGTCTGTGTGTGTGTGTGTGTGTGTGTGTGCACAGGCATGCACAGTTAATGGTACAAGGGAACTTGGTTAGATTAATGAATTAAGAGAGAATATTCTTACATTTATAGCTTGTCAGAAATAATTTATTACGTGGATTTTTCTTGCTTTCTCTTTTTTTTTTGGGTGGACGGTTCTTCTTTTTTTAAAGCTGCATTTGTATGATTTAAGACTTGTGCAATAATTGTAAGGTTCGGTTTGTTTGATTTATCTCTTTTTCCTGTTTTTCAGTTTTAAGGTAAGATGAAATTACCCTTTAATTATCTACACAGCACATGTACGATATAAAGACACAGGCTCATAGTATGCTTAATGTTTACTATGTTTTTGTGTAACTTAATACTGTATTTTCGGGAAAATTTACTAGTTAGAACCACGCTTCATACTGTAAATAATCATTGTTGAAATAAAAGGCTATAAATCTCTGTCATATAGGGCACTTTGAGGCTGTTTATAAATTTTAAGACAACTAATAAAGTTTTATTTACACTACATTCAAATCCTCTCTTTTTCTGCATGCAGAAGCTCTGGTGACATTGCTGTATATTGCAGGTGTTAGAGAAGACTGGTTAAGCATCAGATTAATTCTCACTATAATATAATTACTGTTGTGTTGACCAAATAATGTTTAAATATGCAAAGATTTTGTACAAGAGATATTGTTCTGAATGAATACCATAATCATCTGCCATGATATTTACAGGGGCCACCAAAAACCATAAGCATTCAACTTTATCGTTATATTTTAGTGTCTGCATTCAGATGTGCTTCTGAGAATGAGCAAATTTGTATTATACTCTGAATATACAGTATGTATGTGTGTGTATAAATATGTATATATAGTTTAATACACAGCAGAATATATAACTTAAAAAAAAACAATCACCATTTTAGTATCCGTATTAAAATGCTTAAAAAATGTTCATATATATATATACATGCGAACTGACTCAAATGATTCGCGAACCCGCTCCGAACTATCGAATTGATTCAAATGATCCGCGATCCCGCTCCGAACACCCAAACTGACTCAAATGATTCGCGATTCCGCTACGAACTCCCGAACTGATTCAAATGATTCGCGATCCCGCTACGAACTCCCGAACTGATTCAAATGATTCGCGATCCCGCTACGAACTCCCGAACTGATTCAAATGATTCGCGATCCCGCTACGAACTCCCGAACTGATTCAAATGATTCGCGATCCCGCTACGAACTCCCGAACTGATTCAAATGATTCGCGATCCCGCTACGAACTCCCGAACTGATTCAAATGATTCGCAATCCCCAAACTGACTCGCGAATCCGCTTTGAACTCCCGAACTGACTCAAATGATTCGCGAACCCCCTCCGAACTCCCAAACTGATTCAAATGATTTGTGATCCCCAAACTCTTATAATTTACAAAGTATTAATATACTGTAATATTTTTGTTGTTGCTATAAAAACAGACTTAAGCCATCAATAGCCTTTAAAATGGCTTAAAATGTATTATATAAAAAAAATGAGGCAATAATGATTGGTTAATAATAACACTGTTAAAATACATAATGTAGGCAAATACAAAATAAACAATTTATGTAAATGTTATTACAAATGCTATGTAATTGCTGCTGTTACACTTACAGGACGATCAAATCCTTGTTTAGGCTACTGACCAAACATTCAAATATTCACTTAATCTTTCATTTTTGGACACCTTTTTGCTATAGATGACACAGCCTTTATAATTTCTTCAACAAAAAACGTGCATATCACAACCCTTACAAAAATAAACCATGGTTTTATCATAGTAAAACTGCTTAGTTTCCTTTTGCATGATTTCTGAATGCTTGAGACTATAAAATAAATTAGGGTCATAATAAAGTTATAGCCACAGGTAAATGTCGAGAGCTACAATTGTGATTTATAAATAATACAATTTATTCATTTAGTTTTTTTATTTGATTAAAGTTATTTTTTCACCCCATAGTAGTTTTTTTTTTCCATCATCATATTTGAGGAAGGGGGGCACAACAATAAATCCTGCTTATGGGAACCCTTAAGGTGATGTTATACACGTCTCTGGGAATGTGTGCTCTACCACACACACACACACACACACACACTGAAGCACACGTGGTGTTTTCAGCTCTTCACTATATTGATGCATGATGTATGCTACACATGTGCACGTCAGTGTGCTATGAGAGGATTTCACCATTTCATTTGATAAAACTATCATCATTCATTCGTATCGTATACACAGACTGACAGAAACGGCAATGTCTTTACCACAACCTGTCAAAATAAAATTTCGGTATAACTTGAAGAAATTCAAACAGAAAAAGTACTTTTGCACAGTAGAGTATGCTATACTTCAAGTATTAGCATACTTGATATGCTATACTTCCTATTAGCTAATAATAATAGTTAATTAAAAAACACAGAAACTCTGTCTACAAACCCACCAAAATAAAAGTTTGGTCTAACTCAAAGAAATTATGTAAGAAATTGCTTAGTAAAATAAACTTTATAAAAATAAATACTAAAACATTTCTAAAAGTACATTTGTATTTGTGCCTATAATGTTTATTTATTAATTATTATTGTCAGCTAATAAAACCTATGCTTCAGGCACCATATTCATATAACATCTAAGGCTAAATGTAGCTCTTGACTGGTTGAGTTAGATGATGATTAACACTAAACAGAAGAAAATCAGTTGAGTCTCCCCATCTGGAAATGTCATTGGCTGTTAAAATCTTGTGTTTCTTATAATAATTTGACATATTGATAACACCGAACCTTTTATAATGTTCTTAATTATATGTTGATGCATACTGTATGCATGAGTGTGGTGGTGCTTATGGGGTATGTTCACTTATTCCTTATATGAACTGTTTCAAATGCAAGACATTGAATTGCATGAGATTAAGTTTGCAAATGATAGCCTGTGTCCTTTTAAAAAGAAAAAAAAAAGTGTGCACATATATTTATCATCAAACTGTGATAACTGTGACTAAATTCAGTATATATACGTCTGCCATATGTTGCCACCCCTCAAAAATTCCTGCCCCCTTCTCGCCACCCCATCAATATTTTTCTAGATCCGCCCCTGCATTACAGTTTGTAAAATGTGCTCATGTTGGCTGTAGCGCGCCAGTAATGAGTTGCAGTACCGAGCGCTGGCGGTAGATGTCGCCAGTGGACGCGGAGCCGCGCGCTCCTCGGCTTATAATGTGAAATGTGATGCTCGCGCGCAACAACGCACGCGTCATCTCGAGCGCAGCGCTTTAATGCCAAGAGAAACTCCAGAGACGCTGCAGAAGAGAAGAAGAGCCATGCAATGAGCGCGCTATCCTGACCCAAGCCTCCGATCCACAAACTCAAACCCTGTTTGCATGCGTTTAATCCACACATTTAAGAAAAGGAAGCAGTGTACTCCTATAAATGTAGTTTTTCCATTACTCTATAGAAAGATTTAATAGCTTTTATAAAGTTCTCCTCGGGTTGACTTCAGCACTGAGGATGCGCAACAGAATGACGGGATTTTCTACACGGAAAAGAAGCGCTTTGGATGGTTTTGTGTGTTTGTGTTTAATTTCTTTGGCGTATTCCTTCAACCTTGACTTACACCATCCCGTGCTGTTTCGAGGACCAGAGGCGACGTTTTTTGGATATTCGGTCCTGGAGCACGTCCATGACAACACACGCTGGTGAGCACTGAGTCTGGAATGGATTAAACATTCATACAGTCAGTTTTGCGTCTTTTTAGTTGGTTTAAGGGTGAAAATAAATATTATGTCTCTTTAGTCTATTGAGGTTTGTTTCAAGTTGTGTTTTGGCGCTCTAGTACAATAAGCCATAGGTAAACTGTCTTAAAGACTTTATACAAAAACAAATATAAAGTTTATATATGTATATAAGCCTATTATTAAGTTATTCTGGGAAAAAAAGCTCCTTCGGCATTTGGAGAATTACATTTTGTTTTCTAAGGCAATGACATTTAGGGCTTTTAGACTGTGATTACCAATGCACCACAAAATAATCACATTCATGTTCATGCTATTCTCTTACATTATTCAGCTCACGCTTACAAAAGTGCAATGTTTTCCCTTACTTTTATGACTTAACTCTTGCCATTACATTTCAGACATGACATTTTTGCAACCTCTCTTATGACTGAACAGATGTTAAGTCTTTCTTCCAAGGGCTGACCTTAAGTTTAAAGGGAAACACTGGCCAGCGCCCAAATCATTGCCTTTGCTTCAGTGGAGATGATGATGTAGTTCTTGCATCACTGAATTGTAGAGCCAAACCATGACAGTACGACAAGGCAAAACCACCTCCAGGGCTAATTCAGTTATTAGGCATCTCCATTATTCATCTATGACACTTACAGACACTTACAAAAGATAGTTTGGTTTTCCATTTTATAATGATGAAACACTCCTGTCCCAGGCATCCCAGGGTGTGTGTGTAGTTGTGTTGTGATGTTCAGTGACACTTTCTCCTGATGTCTGTAGGATTGTGGTTGGGGCTCCCAGAGCAAACTCATCATTCAGCAGTTCGGTTCAATCTCCTGGAGCTGTGTACAAGTGCCGAATCCACAACAACCCAGAGCAACGCTGCACTGAGATGGACCTCGGCAGAGGTGTGTGTCTCACAAATACCCAGAATACACATGCAGGAGCTCTTACTTTACATGCATCCCTAGAGTATGTTAACAAAGCATAGTGCATCTCAGCCGCTTGATTGTTTATATAATCAAAAATGTGATTTTATTATCAGACTCTAAATATAAAGTTGGATGTATTATGTCTGATTTTATCTGAAAACATATGCTCACATAAAGTGGTAGGCCTATAGACTAAATAGTAGGGGTGTAACTATTCATCGATACATCGATACGATGTCTGACGATACGATACATCAATGTCACAAGTAAAATATTGATATCTGTAGTTTAAATATATATTTATTTTTTTGCTATTTCTTGTAATTAGGTTATCTGTAGAAAAGCTTTTTAGCACTGAGCCCATATAAGCAGCCAGAATTGTTTTTGCAAACATTATATATATATATATATATATATATATATATATATATATATATATATATATATATATATATATAATTATTATTATTATTATTATTAAAAAACATTATATATATATATATATATATATATATATATATATATATATATATATATATATAATATTATTATTATTGTTATTTATTTATTTTTTGTGAATGTCCCAACTGAGGTGCAGAATGTAAAAATTTCAGATAAATGTTCTTGTTTTATATTTTGGTTGCATTTGTGAGTTAATAAAAATGAAGATGGTTGTTTAAAATAGATATATAATATCAAAATATCGATATGTCGATCGATATAATCATGTATCGTATCGAATCGTAGAATTTTTCATGTATCAAAAAATATTGTATATAGCAAATGTACTTTTTTTTTTCTTCACAAAAATTAACTATATTATCATCTTGCTCTTTATATAAAGTTGGATATAAAAATACGTCCATATAAAATAATTAGAATATAAACTTATAAAAAAAGTATATAACTTGCATAAAAAGTATAAATTTCTCCGGATGCATACTGTATACTTGTGCAAAGCCATATGTGTATAATAACCATAGAGCAAATCTCAGCTTTGTGATTGTTTATATCAACAGAAACAAAGTAGCTATGTTATTGCACAGATCTCTATGTAAACATGTCTAAATCTTTCTAAAGATCTTTGGTAAAAAGGGAAGTGAAAATGCGTTGATCTATTATCATTCTCTCTTTTGTGAGTGTCAGATGTGCTTGGTTTGACAACAGCAGTTTCGATGAAAAACAGACGATTTCATCTGCACAGTCAAATCAGTCAGTAAAAGAGCAGAACTGTTTTATACGGGCAGTTTAACCCGAACCACTGTACAACTGAAATCACTCATGAAGTTAAACATGGATTTTGGACCGGTCAACATTTGAAAACCTGCCTGGACCATTATTTTATCAGCCTTGCTTTTGTTACATTTAACAACTATTCTCGCAGTTATAATCAAAAACACAGTTGTTATCTAACCCTCTTATTTTCACATTTCCCCTGTTATACTAACCCTCACTCTCAGCGCTGATAGTGTATCGATTTACACTTTTACTCCTGTAAACAAGCATCATACTAAGAGCTTGTTTATGTGATGGACAGCTGACGATATCATTGTTTTATCTTTTTAATATTATTACTATTACTGTGTGAGATCAGTTAAAATGTCTGTTGTCTGGCTCCTGAAGCATTTTGATAGAAATGATGAATGGTTTGGCTAATATTTTCCGAATGGCCTTGCCAACGATTCAGTGTGTAGAGATCTCTTGAAGCTCTTTTCTTGTGGTGGAGAGATGAGAGCGGTTTAATGCGCACACTTCTGATTGCGCTGTGTCTTACTGACTGAACACACATGAGCAAATGAAGCATGTCCTGGGGGATCTACTTTAATTTTACATGAATAATTTGGGATTAGATCCCTCAGGGGCCCCCTTAAGAAATATCGCTACTGATATAGTGAACAAGTGTCCGTTTCTCTGAAACGGTGCTGTTAAAGGAGTAGTTCACCTAAAAAAAAAAAAAATTAATTGCTGAAAATGTACTCGCACTCAGGCCAGCCAAAATGTAGATGAGTTTGTTTCTTCGTCAGATTTGGAGAAATGTAGCATTGCATCACTTGCTCAGCAAAGATCCTCTGCAGTGAATGGGTGCCGTCAGAATGAGAGTCCAAACAGCTGATAAAAACATCACAATAATCCACAGCACTCCAGTCAATTAGTTAATGACTTGTGAAGTGAAAAGCTGTGTGTTTGTAATAAACAAATCCATTAAGATGTTTTAAACTTTAAACCATTGCTTCTGGTAAAAATATGAACAGCATTATTATGGATTGATGAATTTGTTTTTTGTAAAAACACAGCTTTTCACTTCACAAATCATTAACTGAAGGAGTTAATGGAGTGGTGTGGATTATTATGATGTTTTTATCAGCTGTTTAGACTCTCATTCTGACGGCACCCATTCACTGCAGAGCATCCATTGGTGAGCAAGTGATGTAACACAACTGTACATTTTTCAAATCTGTTTCCATGAAGAAACAAACTCATCTTCATCCTGGATGGCCTGAGGATTAGTACATCTTCACCCAGTTTTCATTTTCAACTATTCTTGTAACTTATGTGACTTTATTTCTTCTGTGGAACAAGAACATTCTGCTAAACATCATATATGTGACCCTGGAGCACAAAACCAGTCTAAACGGTCAATTTCTCGAAATTGAGATTTATACATCCTCTGAAAGCTGAATAATTAATCTTTCCATTGATGTATGGTTTGTTAGGAGGACAATATTTGGCCGAGATGCAACTATTTGAGAATCTGATGGTGCAAAAAACAAAAAACAAAATCGAAATATTGAGAAAAATCATCTTTAAAGTTGTCCAAAATGAAGTTCTTAGCAATGCATATACTAATCAAAAATTAAGTTTGGATATATTTACAATAGGAAATTTACAAAATATCTTCATGGAACATGATCTTTACGTAATATCCTATTAATATTTAACAAAATACAAATCGATAATTTTGACCCATACAATGCTTTTTTTTGTATTGCTACAAATATACCCCAGAGACTTAAGACTGCTTTAAGAGTCCAGGGTCACATTTTATGTTCCACAGTAGAAGAAAAGTCCTACTGCTTTGGCAATCACATTAGGGTGAGTAAATTATGACAGAATTTGTCAGATGTTATCTCAGTAGCATTTACTAATCTGTTTGCAGACATGAAACTATTTATCAGTTACGAAATGGTCTTGATCTTGATAATTGCAAGTACATTTCGAGCAATTTTTAGCTGTGTACTGCAGATCCTTTCTTCTATTTTTACAGCCTTCATTGAAGTTCTATACTTGATAAAGTGAAATGCATTGTCCTCAGTTGTCTAGGCAAGTAAATCTCCACTTTCTACTATGTATTAGCTTCATTACATACAGTAATTATGTTATTCCCTTCAACGCAACACTGAGCCTATTCAGATTCATATTTATGGATTGGCAATTACAATCTTGATTGTCAGGGGTATAAGGGTACTGTATAATGTGTTTTAAAGTGTAAATGCTTTGATCTCTTTTGTGGAGTTTTTGACTCGTGTTTTAAGTTTCTGACGTACCTGTACCAGGTAAGCCAATGAGCAAGTTTACTACGTCATAAGAGACATGCATATGGGGTTGTTTGTGTGCTAAAAACATTAAAACGCTTGAGTTTGCAAATATTGTACTATGGTAAAAGTGTCTTAATATAGTATTCTGCAAGGAACTGCCAAAAATAAGTCTTTATTTTTCAATAGTCTGTCTCTGTAATCATAATGTGTGTGGAAAGGAATAAAAGTAGTTTGTTTATTACTACCACTAGTGCACATTTCAACCAGAAACTTATATAGGTATGTTTTTGGAGCGTAAATGTAGGAAGAGGCAAATTTTTCAAATGAGCCTGTGTTGATTACATTACATGCAATAGTGCAAATTGTACAGAAACTGAGTGAAATCAAATTAAAACTATTTGTGTGTTAGTGTTGCATTGCTGTGCACTGTACTGAACTATTATTGGTTGATCAGGTTTGTTCCCACAGTGTTAAAAAGATCCACACCTGACATATCTTTCACCACATTCACTGTTGACCAGCGCTTCATCATAGTTGCCCGTGATGATCCAAGTAGCACGCGCATTTGTTTTCTTTCAGTTATCCGTTAACCGACTAGCACACTCCTGGCTCGCGCTCAATCACTACACACTTCCAGATCTCATCCTACTTCTCATCCTCTCACTAAGCATTTCACAACCAGAAGAATGTGGCACTCAGGACTCACACAGATGCGAAAACAAACACGACTGTTCGGAGGGAACCGGGGTCGCTGATTTGGTGGGATGTTTATAGTCTGAGGAACATTCCTTGCGCCTCCTTATTTGAAGTGA
Organism: Carassius auratus; assembly: GCF_003368295.1. Classification (NCBI taxonomy): domain Eukaryota; kingdom Metazoa; phylum Chordata; class Actinopteri; order Cypriniformes; family Cyprinidae; genus Carassius; species Carassius auratus. The sequence continues at coordinate 3,437,480 of NC_039255.1, forward strand.
TGGCCAAGGGTTTTAAGAAGAGAATTCTTCTCGCGGTTTGCCTGCAGTTTTGACCCTGTGAAATATATCTGTGTTCAGTGAGTAGTGTTTTTTTGGATGGTGCTTTGCTGCTAATTGCTGAAAATAATGTTTCGTCCGTATCCCAAGCAAACTTCATCTTTGTTTTTGACAGTTTGTGTTTCCCTCCTAACTTGAGATCTGGCTCTCTTCTTTGTGTGCTTTGGATACTTCACAGCTTTGGGAGCAAAAGCATTAACTTCAAAAAACCCGAACAAGACATGGTTAGAACCAATTGCCCCATCTTTGACAAGTTACTGTTTACGATGTAAAAAGTGACAGACTTCGTGTAATAGCTGCTAAAAAAGACTGGTTTATGAATTTCCAACCAAGTTCATGATAGTTTCTCCTGGTTAGTGCTCGTCTTGCTGGTGCAAAAGTTTGGGTTCAGTAAGATTCTTAGAAGTTTTAATCAGCAAAGATGCACTAAATTGATCAAAAGTGAAGTTTTGCATATGGCACACTATTTCCTTGTCTGAAACATTCACCCGCCATAAAAAAAAAAAAGCTGGATCGGGTTCGATTGTCTGCACTTCTGAATCCGTAACATGCATTTTAAAACAGAAAACTGCATTTGAAAATATCAGACTCTGTGTGCGAAGACCTTTAAACTTAGGATGTTGTCTTAGTAGGAAGAAGATGCTATAACAATTGAAGATTTCTGGTTATGCATTGATTCATTCAGAACTGGGTGGGAGTAGAATAGAAATCCTAGTTCAGTTGAGCATTTTGTAATTGATGCATTCTTCACACCAATGCTGTCAGTCTGCTGAGAAGGAGAAAAGAACCAGAGCCAAAGAAAACAGCCGCTGCCCGCGAGCCATCACTCTTTCTCCTTCGGACAATCACAGTTTGCCCCTCAGAGGGCCGCTGTAGCTCAAGACTCATAGATAAACATTAAATCCGACCCTTATGCTTAGATAAACTCCCTGCAGGAATAACACACCTTGCTCATAAATCCTCCATTTTTGTGCAGTTAAATACCTAAAATAGACAATACCTCCAAAATAGATCATGTCTGATTCAAGAAGCTGATATCTCATGGTTTATATTTTTCAGGGTCATCAGTATAAGCCATTTTAATCCTAAACGTTTGAGGTAAATGAACTGTGATCATGCTTTGAGTTTTTTTTTTTTTAAATGCCTTACAATTTAGTGAACAGACTGGGGATGTGTTTCCCGAAAGGATTGCATACTTTAAGTAGAAATGGTCTCTACAGTCTGCTTAGTTTTAAAATGCTTTTGGGAAATACAGCCCTTTTGTGTATTTCTCTATTGTATTCCATTGAGATGCTTTATAGCTGAACTGAATTTGCTTGATAATTGATTAACTTTACAGCATTGACACATTTATCGAACTGAAATTAACCGAGTTGAACTCAATTGAGCTGAATGATGGTATTGTCTTCTGTAAATAGTACTGAAATGATATTGCAATCATAACACTGTTGATTTTGCCATGCATATATCTACTGCTGCTGATATGGTGTTAAATTGATTATAGCTGATCATAGTATAAATGTGACATGACTTGACTATGTACCATGGTACTGAATGCTCACCATATTAATGTACCATGATATTTATGACAATATTTTGGTATATCATGTACTTTTTGTTGAGGACTATACACAACATCCACATCAGATGTGATTTGCATGGCTTTGATGATCATTTTAGGAAATAAAAGTTCATTAATCAGTGTTTAGTAGGTTGCACGCATCTTTCTGCTACTGAATTGTGAGATTGGAAGTTGATTTGGTCAATAGAAGTAAAAAAAGAGCTTCTAGACTTTGATTCTCCAAATAGAGCAGTTCATACACTATATTTGCATTTGATACACATGAGTTTTACATTTCAAACATTTTGTGTTCTCATCTTACTAACACAAAGAAGTATTGTCTGTATTTAAGCAAATTGAACAGTCTCAAACATTGACTGTCTGACTTTTGCTTCAGGCTGTCTGGTCTCGGAGTGGTTTTATTGTGTTTCTCATTGCAGACAGAGATGTTTGTCTCTCTGTGGGCTACAGTAATGTTCTCCTTCTGTACTCTAGGAAATAAGCAAAGGGAGTCCTGCGGGAAGACGTGTCAAGGCGACAGGAATGATGAGTGGATGGGGGTCAGTCTGGCTCGACAGGACAAACCTAACGGCAAAATTCTGGTATGTTACCTTTTGGCTGCATTTACACTGCAGGTCTTGATGCCCAAATCCGATACCCAAGACCCGCTTACATCATCTTTTAAAAGTGTCCCATATCCGATTTTTGCATTTACACTATGCACTGCTTAAACTACCAAACGTAGACATTCTGACCCGGAATAGGAAGTAAAACAGCACGAATTACAATGGATGCAGATGCAAATAAAATTATACAGTGTTTTGCTTTCCACAATATTTTGAAAAGTCAAAAAAATCAGCAAAACATTGGTCTCGTAGGGCGGAGAAAAAAGAGGAGCCCCTGTTGCAGGCTGGGCAGATTTCGCGTCTATAATAAGTCATGTGATCTCAGTTGGTGGTGTCCACCTGAGTTGACGTCACTTTTTTAATGACGTACAACTCGCATTTACTGGGAAATATCCGATTTGTCTGCTTACATGGCACATGCAAATGCACGTATCCGATTCATATTCATATTCATATTTGGTAACACTTTATAATAACTGCACACTATTAATCATTAATTAAGCATTAGTAAACAGATAATTCATAATTTATAAAGCATTAATAGACAGTAATAAGCAGTTTATAAATACAGATATAAATGCTTTATTCTTGATTTAAAAGCATATCTAGAATGTGTTTAATAATTGTATTTTCATACTTTATTCATGATCAATTTATCATTTCTCAATGAAGTATAGCATTATTTACAAACCAGTTATTTAGGAGTTGCCAGTGATTCATAAGATTACAAGAAATGTAGTAAATTCAGGTAGTTATAAAGCATTTAGTAGTGGTCAGTTAACTATTTATGTGAGCTCATCTAAAGTGAGGACTAGTTATGCCTTGTAAAGCATTTATAAAGGATATTTAAAGGCTCAGTTATCTTCTAAACCAAAAACGGAAACAAACACAACACAGTGATACAGAACATAGAAATATTAACAGCCTTTAAATCTCATTTGTAAAAGCTTTACAAGGCATAAATAGTCCTCACTTTAGATGAGCTCACAAAAATAGTTAACTAACAACTACATATGTTTTATAACTACCTGAATTAACCCTGAATTACAGTAGAAATACATGTTAATAAACCGTTTATTAACACTATAAGTAACTATTACTATATGTCTGAATAAAAAGATGCATGAATGCACATTTAAATAGTTTATTTATCATTTACTTACAATTTCTAAGTGATCTTATGAACCACTGACAACTCCTTAATAACTGGTGTGTAAATAATGCTATACTTCATTTAGAAATGAGAAATTGATCATCAATAAAGTATGAAAAAAAACAATTATTAAATACATTATAGATATGCTTTTAAATCAGGTATAAAGCATTTATATCTGTATTTATAAACTGCTTATAAATGTCTATTAATGCTTTATAAATGATGAATGAACTGTTTAATTCATGATTAATAGCATGCAGTTATTATAAAGTGTTACCTCATATTTTCCTGCTTACACGATCACCGGTCATTTGCGATCTGTGCCACATGAGAGGAAAAAAAATCGGAATTGGGTCACTTGAACCATGCAGTGTAAATGGGACCTTTGAAATAGAAAGTAAGCAATATTTGCCAACTGTGACTCTAAATTCTAATTGGATTAAATGTTTTGAAGTCACATGGTTTATAGAGTGATGCAGAGATTACATAACTTTGTAGGCCAACCTGAAAGTCATCATCACCCTGGTTCCTTCGACAAAAAGCCAAAAGTATTTTTTTTATTTGATTTTGGATTGGATTGGTTGGATTGAACTGATTTGGCAGAAAATAAACTCTGTGGCCAGCAAAAGTTTATGATAATTAGAAATACATTTTAAGCAATGTTTTGCCATCTTTCCTTTATTTTTGAGTAATATTATAGCTACCAAAGGCTCTTAATGTTTGGTGATATTAGCATTAAACATGTTCGGGTTGTTTTTCGGGCTTGGCACATAATGCAATGCAGTTTATGGCGTTAATTATGTAGGCAGGTGCAGGTCACGATATTTTGGTATGCTGCTTATTTCCAAGCATGTCAGTGACATAATTTTAGTTATAATTCAGAAATTTCATATTATCAACTAAACGGAAATGAGACTACAATGAAATAATGCATTTTGAATGACGAAAAAAATGTTTTCATCAATTTATAAAAACAAGAACATTTTAAGGAGGGGTGATTTATGTTTATTATAGACTTGATATTATTTGCTGTTTTTTTTATAGCGATATCTGGCAACACTACTGAGTCAAGATGAACCTTGTGCCCTGCACTTTCATGCACCGTGTGTAGAAGAGAGACACAATGTGCATTTAATTATATCAGGAACAAGAGGTTGAACTGAAGTTAGGCTATAAACGAAAATCACACAACTGAGCTTCAGATAAATCTTTCAGTCCATATTTAGAAGAGTAAGAGCATGAATTATTAACACAGTGAGGCTGTAAGCGACTAGTGAGTAGTCAGTGTGATGATGTCACAGAAAACCTCTGCAGTCCCATTTAGACACCTGAATTCCTTTTTCAAAACAAGTAAAAGCTTAAAAATGTTGGGTATTACTGAGGTATTTTATGTTTTAGAATAAAATGTGTGTATATTAAGAGCTTATGTTTAATACAGACCTTATTTTAGGCATTTAACCAAAAACCAGTTCAAAAAGCCCATTGACTGGGACATGGAACCAGAAGTGCAAAATTATGAAATTTATGACTTATTTCTTCAGCACTTAATATTGCACAGAACATTTACTTTGAGGAAGCAGATTAGAAAGAATACCTGTTCAAAGTTTACCTGTTAAATAGGTAATTATGGTCAATATTGTCTGGATTTTTGTGTGTTGATTCAACTCTCGAGTGACATTGATGCTTTTCTCCAAGATGTAATTACTTCAAGCATGATTTACTTGATCCATTGTTACACAATTGTTGTTCTTAACTGCCTTTAACAAATGAATTTCCAACCATCTCAGCAGTTGTTTAAAACAAGCCACATCAACTTGTAAAATGTGGACAGAAATGACGAAGCCATCATTGTTACAGAATCTTTCACGACAACCGCATTGTTAAACTCCAGCTGTACTGTACATCAAGTGAAAGCGTTTGAACTGAGGGACATTTTCTCATGATGACAAACGGGAGCTCTAGAAGAGATGCTTCAACTGGACAAACAAGTCAAACAAGACGTTAGCGTCAGTCTCCTTGATTTCAAATCACAGAGGTTGAGGGAGAGATGGCATGTTATAGTGGAAGCCCTAATGATGGTTATTTGATTGGTAGATTAGTATTTACAAGTCAGGACCAGATATAACATATGGGCTTTCAGGCACGTGTGAGGAAGATGCCAACACAATCAGGAGGAGTTTTCCAGGAGATGTGGCACAATAACCAAGACGTGGCATAGCTCATGCAATCAGATTTTTGAGCTACAACTATGTGTTTTCCATAATGCATTTCACCACAGAGGTGACATTGGGCTTTTTAATATGTTGATTGCAACATAAACTTTATATGTACAGTATGCTACCATTTGTTTTACGGTACCAAAGTTACGGTAAAGACATTTATAATGTTACAAAATATTTTTATTTCAAATACCGTATTTTTCAGACTATAAGTCGCACCTGAGTATAAGTCGCATCAGTCCAAAAATACGTCAGGATGAGGAAAAAAACATATATAAGTCGCACTGGACTATAAATTGCATTTATTTAGAACCAAGAGAAAACATTACCGTCTATAGCCACGAGAGGGCGCTCTATGTCTTCAGTGTAGACTACAGGAGAACTGAGGAGCATAGAGCGCCCTCTGGCGGCTGGAGACGGTAATGTTTTCTATTGGTTCAGGTCTCTTAGCTCATTTCTCTTGGTTCATGTCAAATTAATTTAGAAAAAGTCGCAGGACCAGCCAAACTATGAAAAAAAGTGTGACTTATAGTCCGTAAAATACGGTAAATGCAGTCCCTTTGACCTGTAAGACATGTTTCAGCATATTAATCAGCATATTAGAGTGATTTCTGAAAGATCACGTGACACTGGACTGAAGTAATGGTGCTGAAAAAGAGTTTCACTGTATTTCACAATATTACTGTAATATTACTGTAATACTTACTGCACTTTTACCACATTTCTCCTAACTTTTGAACTGTAGTATTATTAATGTGTACGGAAGCATGTATGGAAGCATGTAAGAGAGGTAATCGCGATTTTTTTTAACCAACAATTCAGACTTTGTTTTAATATTGCGAGATGTAAACTCAGAATTGTGAGAAAATAAAAAATTCTGTTACCGTTTTATAAAAAAAAGTCAGAGAAAGTAAGAATTCTGAGTTTATTTCCCTTAATTCGGACTGTTTGCTTTTTTATTGTTGTTGTTGCAAACCTATGGAAGTCTGTTGGATTCATGTTTAATTGTAAGGCATGTAAGAGAGCTGTTGTGCAGAAGTGGTGGCCTTCACTCAGCCAATCAGCTCTCAGCATGAGCAGGAACATGATTGGCCCATGACTCAGAGCCTCTCAGACTCGTTCCTGATTTAGTTAAGCATTATGTATTTCATTACGTCTGTCCTGTGTGTTTCCCAACACTGACTGCCAGGGAATAAGTTGGAGTTTGTTCTTTTGGTTGTCATTAGGCTGAGGTAGTTTTATTGATGTTTAGCTGAGATGGTTATCGAATGAGTTTAGATTGAGCGGATTGCTTTAGGCTTCAACATGGTCTAACAGACAATCAGTGTTTCTCAACACAAAATAAACTACTGCAAGATAGTCATCTGACATCACGTGTGAGCGTTCGAATGAATCCGTGTGGCTGGAATATCTTTTAACTCGCTTGTTTATCTCACTGAGCACTGTTGGAAGTGGAGAAACAGGAAGCTGAACTGTTTTTAAGGGGAATTGGGTTTCTCTACAGTCCTGAGCTCCTCGACGAGGGATTTGATGAAATAGGGAAAGGAAAGTTTGTGGCAGACGATTATGGGACTGTATTAATGAGCTAAACAGAGAGGTTTTGGTTTGATGCTTGATCATTTCCATATTTTTTCCATGTGTATAATGACTTGATTAAAGCTGAATTCTGTTTTGTATGCCTCTGTTTCATTACTGGTGTTTGCTAAGACAAGTACCACTATTTCTATTCCTCATACGAACACATAAACCAATGCATTATACTTTAATGTGTTAACAGTTTGTGCTACGGACATGAATTTTAATGCATATCTAACCGGCAGTAGTGATGTCATTGCAATATTTGATATTTGATTCAATAGACATATTGATTTACAATTGTGTTGTACTTTCGTGCATCTACAGTTTCTTGCATCTAATGCACAATTGACAGAAAACAAGAAAAACACCTTTGTGGTGGCATTTTATTGACTTAGGATAGAAGAAAAAGCACAGATGCCATTAGGGCTCATGTATTATTTCATTTATTTATTGGGCTTGGTCTCTTATGATTGTGACTTAGGATTTTCAAAAGCTTTTATTTGTATTTTTTTAAGTTTTTATTTCTTGTTTTGTCTTGGATGCAGGTAACAAAATCATTTTTTTGTAAAATAGTTTTTTTTTTTGAATCAGTATTTTATATTTCAATTTTGTGATTTTTTTTTTATTGCACCACTTTTATTAATGATGCAACCTAAAGAGTCCGTGCATTAATACTGTTTTTCTTGATGTTCTCTTGATTTTGACTTAAATTTCCTCATGAGCAAAAACAGGGTGCCATATACCTGGCAATCAGTAAATCAAAATACCACCATATACATATAAAGTACTAATTATAATGATTATTGCCGCCCTGTACAACAGTATTAATGCATGGACTCTATAGGTATATATTAGATCCACAACCGTGTCCAGACTTGGCTCTGTGCTCAGGTTTTGCCTCAGAACTTAAGTTGGAGCAGGGATGAAAAGAAAAAGCTTTGTCTGTGTATCCTGTTTGTGTCTTGGTCCAATTATCATGCAATCCTGTATATACTGTACCTTTCTCATGATACACATTGCATTAAATTGGATGCAAAAGAAACCGACGCTGTAAGGGATATAGAGTCTGTTTATTGGGTTGTAATCATACTGTATTTGCCCTGATTTACTTCTATAGTCCTGGTCTCTCAACCATCACTGTTCTCTTGTATTGTCTGCAGGCCTGTGCTCACCGCTGGAAGAATGTGTACTACGAATCGGAGCATATCCTTCCTCACGGATACTGCTCCGTCATTCCAGCTACTCTACAGGGCAAGTCACAGCCTCTCATACCGTGTTATGAAGGTACGGCACGCTCTTTACAACTCTTACTCATCTCAGGGGTCATTTCAGGGTTATCTATATACTATTATAGTATTTAATAATATAGTATTTTATAAATGTGTATATGTATATATTTATATGTGTGTATATATAGTGATAGAGAGAGAGAGTTTAATTCTAGTCTGTGATTTTTGATTTTAAGAACATTTTATTTAGCTGCGATTTATTATTTGTTTACCTTTTTATTTGAAAAAAAAAATACTTATTCAGTACTTTTGTCTTGTTTTTCAGCACAAATATCTGAACATTCTTAAATCAAGATACTTTTACTTGAGATTCTAAATCACTTAGGATCTTAAGTCTCGAAATTGTATTGTATTGTAATTTATATATTTTTAAATATATATATATATATATATATATATATATAGACTTAAGATCTTATGTGAGCCCCAAAGTGGTCAGAAAAATTGTATGTTTATATTTCTGACTCCATTGGCAGATAGTTTTTTATTTTTTGTTATTTTTAAGCATAAATTTGCTTAATTTTGTGTAAATTTGTGTTTGTGTGTATATAAGTCATGTAAAGTAATTTGATCCTCAAGTAAATGTATCTTGATTTATGTTTAGATGTTTGGAAGATAAGTATTTTTCCATTGTCAGTTGAAGTACAAAAAAATAAATGAAATATACTGTTTAAAAAATAAGTAATATAACATAATATACATTTTAGATTTGCTGTTTCACTTTAAAACTATTTTTAATAGTTTCGGTTTTAGTTAACAAAAACAGCACCATAGTCTTTGTTTCAATATCACTGTTGAAACTCATGTTTTAGTGGCAAATTATAAAGCAAACATCACTATTACTATTGCTAATACTTAGGGTCAGTCTTTTGAGCAGACCTCTAAGCCCAAGTATTACCATCATTGAACCACAGTTCAATTAAAGTAGAAGCAGGTCAAGTAAATAAGCACAAACTGAAACCACTGTTTCTCGTGTGGTCAGAGCCGCATCCATGAGGCGCCATTATGGACTAAAGTCAAGAGAACCGCGTGAGAAAGATTGAAACTGATCCTGCATATTCATTCTACACGCCGCTTGAAATTGTGGTTCAGTTATGATACGATGATTTATTACAGTGTTTATTGAATCTTTGAGATGCATGACAGTGTGTAATGTATTGTTAGTGATAATCAGCCCTATTGTTGGAGGATTTCTGGTCTTCATCACACTAGAAGTCCAGCATACACTCCACTGAAGCAGACTACAGAAATGACAGCCAAGTCCGAGACTTGAACCCTCAGAACAAGTTGGAAAGATGACACTATTTACTGTGGCACATGTTCACAACGGGCTTCACAATGAGTTATGACACCCTGAACTTCCTCCAAAACCTCAGACTCATGTATTCTGGCATCAAAGCGCTGGCACCTCCAGAATCAGAAAGAAGCAGCACACTGGAGAGAAATATGAGCCGTCAGGCAGGGAGTTTGGAGGACACATTCAGGGATATGATGGCTAAATATTGGACTCTTTGCACATCAAGATAAAGGATGCTTTAGCCTTTATTTAGGAAACATTGTGTACAGTGCTAAGTAATATTCCAGGTTCTTAATTTGATCAGCTTTGCCTTAATTTGAGGCATAACGTTATATACCAGAAACAAATCATTTCAACTAAATTAATTAATTAATGTCATTCATTCATTCATTCATTTTAGCACAGTTAAGTCATTTTGGTCACAATTTATTATAGGGTCCAATTCTCACTATTAACTAACCATTAACTATGACTTTTGCCTCAATTAACTCCTTATTTGCTGCTTATTAATAGTTTATAAGGTAGTTATTAAGTTTAGGGTATTGGGTAGGATTATGAATGTCATGCATTATATGTACTTTATAAGCACTAATAAACAGCCAATATGTTAATAATACACATGCTAATAAGCAACTACTTATTAGTATGAAGTGGACCCTATACTAAAGTGTTACCGTAATTTTTATTTGACTTTATATTTTATTTTAGCAGAATTAACAGTATTTTTAAAGCAGTTTTTCTTCATCAATATCTCCTTTCCTTGTGCATATCAATGCAAAAGTGTTTTGCATTTACACGTTCATGACAGGAGAAATATTGAATGCAATATTTAATACACTAGCCTCATATTACGGTGCATTATGTTTACAGTAAGTCTTGTGGCTTTACTTTCAGAATAGAGTATTTTCATCCTAGTGTAATGCTTTACCCCACAAACTTTCCAAGTGCATTATTATGAACTGTTTTTTTTTATTTTGTTGCTTATTTTCATAAACTGAGAAATGAGTCAACATTGTTTCTGTGGTAATCGACAGCATGCCACAGATGCACAGAAATGAACTTGCATTGAACCCGCAATGTTCGTTAAAGAGTGCCAATATCAAAACCGGCTTGCGCTCGCTGTTTATCGCTCCATCCATCATGTATTGTACGTCTCCATCAGCATTGAATTTCATCATCCCGGTAGGATTCCTCGTATTTTACGAGATGTTTTGATTTGCTGTGGAAAGAGCAAAAGAAGGTGCATGAATTCTCGATCAGAATTTGTTTCCGCGTCCCGCTCCAGAGTTATTCATTTCCTTCCATATCTTTTCCCGACTCTAGTGAGTTGCCATCGGGGGCCTTGTGTATGTGTGTGCAGTGCATTATGGGGGGATCCAAGCCTAATATTTTCTGTAACCGGAGAGCACAGCGATCCCCCCGTTCTCGAAGCCCTCCAGAGCGAGAGTTTTTGTTGAACGTGGAGCTGCTAGGTCGTTCTCAGTCTGTCTCTCAGCCCACAGATTCCTCTTGGATGGAGCTGGGACTTTGACTAACTCCATATGGAATGTCGGAAGAACTCCAGTAAACGCTGGCTCAGGCTCACAGCGAAATCATTTGTGGTCTGTTGTTTTTTCCTTCCTCTCTCTCTCTCTCTCTCTCTCTCTGTCCCCCTACTCACTCTCACAGACCATAAGAAGACCTATGGGGAAGAGCACGGCTCGTGCCAAGCCGGGATCGCAGGCGTTTTCACTGAGGTCAGTAGAAGAACAAGCTTGTTATGTGTTTTCACATGTGTGGCGCTCTGTGCTGTGGTACATGTATGAACAATCACATTTAGCACAGTATACCTGATATATTCACTCTCTAGAGTTATAAAGGGATAGTTCATCTAAAGATATCTGTCATTATTTACCAACTTTCATGTCGTTCCAAAACTGTATGATGCTCTTCTTTCCTCAGAACACAAATAAAGTTGTTTAGCAAAATTTCCAATCTGTTTATTTCTATGTGTGGTTATGAAGATCAATAAAAGTAGTCTGTACAATTTGATGTGCATCTGAATATTTTCAATATTTTCACATTTCTGAATCAGGATTGTGTAGGACGGCAAATCAGGGGTATTATTGTCAACTCAAACCATAAAAAATAAATAAACGTTAATTGAAATTAAAAAAAAAAAAAAAAAAACGTATTTTAATATATTTGATCTTATTATTTTTCATCTAATTGCCAGGCAGTTCAACCTGAAGTACTAAAATAACTAAAACGAAATAAACTAAAAATAATAATAATAAAATAAAATTGTATTTTTTTTAAGTAGTAAAAATCACAATAAATAAATGTAGCTAAAATTAAAAGAAAAAAAAGAAGAATAAATTCTAATTAAAATTTTTTAGTAAAAACAGTCATTAGTATACATTTTAGTATGAATTATACTAAAATAACACTAATGGAAATAACTGGACTATTATTATATTTTTACTTTTATTTTTAATTAACTTTTATATTTTGTATTTAATTTTTGATTTACTTTACTGTTAGTATAATGCAGAAGTGGACTAGTTTATTTTGCAGTTATCGTTCTTTAAAATGCACGTGTTAGCTTAAGGATGCAAATTGTTCATCCACTAGCCCTTTGTTTTGTACATTGACCATTGCAGTGTTTTGTCTGAGACGCAATCCACATGCAGTCCATGCTTTGGAAGAAATGTCTGGAACAGATACGAGAACGCAGGCTGACGGATGAGATGCCCAGCAGTTCATCAGTATCATCACTAGATCACTTTTTGACCCTCTTCACTTTGCTTGTTGAAATATGACTGGAAACTCACTCCCTTTATGGTCTGGTTATTGAGATGTTATTCATTTTAAGAGATGGAGGAATGCAAGGCAGTTTTTAAATAAGAACTAGAGTCTTGTTGCATTAAAGCTGACCTCAACTGAGTCCGAGAGGAGTTAACCCATAGCAGAATGGCATCTGCATCAGCTGCTTTGTAGTTTGGATGCTAATGGCACTTTATCATTTGGCAGAATGTCTTAAGTGACCTTCAAGACCTTAAGCGTCTAAAACAGATGTCTTCATTCTTGAGTGAATTTTGCCGGCTCAGCTGGAGGTGCTGTTTTTAGGTGTTTGGCAGGACTGAATGAGTCAAATAGCATTTGTGCGGATGTTTTTAGCAGGCAGGCATTGTGAAATGGTAAAAGCAGTGAAAGCGCCTGTTTGTGGCTTGATAGAAATCAAAAGAACTGCGTAAAGACCCCATGCATTTCCTAATAACATGAGGGATATTCCATGTTCCCAAACTTTTATATTTGTATTCCCTGTGATAACGGCCATCAGAAAAAGGGGGATGTTTTTTTCTCACCATAGTTTCAGAGCTAAACATTTATGACAAGTTATGCATTTTTTAAAGTATATACTGTACTTTGATTAGAGCCCAACAGGGACCCGCAACTTTTTCAGTGGCTTGGCTTCACAATTATTATTTTTTTTCTGTTCTGTTCTTAATAGGGATTTTTTTAAGGGTTCTAACCATTGCCAGTAAACAACAACAACAACAAAAACAATACAAAACAATTGACTTTTGTCAGTGCTGATTGATAGTTTGTGATCAGTAAGATTTTTTATGTTTTTGAAAGAAGTCTCTTATTCTCATCAAGGTTGCATTTATTTAATTAAAAATACAGTAAAAATCTTAATAATTCTGAAATATTATTACAATTTAAAAGTACTGGTACTTTTTCATATATATTTAAAAATATAATTTATTTATGTGATGCTCGGTTGAATTTCCAGCATCATTTCTCCAGTCTTCAGAGTCACATGATCTTCAGAAATCATTCTGATATTTTGATTATTATCAATGTTTTAAACAGTTGTGCTGCTACGTATTTTTTTGCAAACCATGATTTTTATTCAAGATTCGTTGATTATTAAGAAATTCAAAATAACAGATTATTATATTTTTTTCATCTTACTGACGCCGAGTCTTTTGAACATCAATATATTATCTTATATCATATTATATATTGTATTGTATTGTATCTCTATTCCAGACTGCTCTTCTGGAGTTACACATTAACAAAGCGTCACAAAACATGTGGAGCAACTAAAACAGTTCAAAGGCTTGAGTTTTCCTTCAGCGTAAGACTCCATTGAGTGATCAAAGCGATGAATAACAGCCGTCCGTTCAGCTCATGGTTGGGTTATCATCAGCAGATAATACAGCATAGTTTGTGGCTTTCAACTGACCAGAGTCTCACCAACACCTCTTTGTTTTTCTCCCATGATTTCAAATGCAACTTTGTTGAGTCATAAGGAAATCTTCTGAAGCTTGATGAAAAGTTTTATGTTGTTTTCTAGGAGCTGGTTATCATGGGTGCGCCTGGTTCTTATTACTGGACCGGAACGGTCAAAGTGTTTAACATGACATCCAATACTCACTACAACCTAAATCAAGACAACCTGAGTCCTCCCAGATACAGCTACCTCGGTAATACCTGCTCAGATATTAATAACTGCTTCAATATTCACGCTGTAGTCAGTCTGTGATGGATTTGTGTTTTTTAGGGTATGCTGTGACAGCTGGTCACTTCTCCTCCCCGAATACCACAGACGTGGCGGCTGGTGCTCCTCAAGACAGTGGTGGTGGAAAAGTGAGTGGTTTCTAGCAGAGTTTGCATCATTGGTTCCAGGTTTGGTTTAGATTACACTCACTTGGACATTCCAGATCTACATTGTCATCCATGTTTTAGGTTTACATCTTCAGAATCGAAGGAACGTCTCTTGTGAAGACCTTTCAAGCCTCAGGGAAAATGGTGAGTTTGATGCTCGTTGTTTACGAACATGATTTATTCCAAATGTTAAAGGCTTTTAGTGTCATTGTAAAATCGCTATGGTCGAGTCTTGCCTCACTTATATCTTTTGCTGTAAAAAATGCACTGATTTTTATTAAGTAAACATAAAAATAACCTCAAGTATGATCATCAGGCTTTGAGGAATGTTTATTTGTTCATCTCTCAGTCATTGTTGTACAGTATTTCATTGCATTATATGTTTGAAACTAAAGAGCTCTGGTTTTAAAACTAAGCATTTAAATACGAAGACATTATTGGGAGATATTGTGTGACTACTATGGAACTAAATGCATGCACTACATTCACATATGCACACATAGGATTCATACATTCACACACATAATCCATAAATACACACACAGGATACACAAATGTGCACAAAATTCACAAATGCACACACAAAATATAAAAAGCACAGATGATTCACAAATGCATACAAAATTCACAAATTCACACAAAAATTCAGAAATACACACACAATTCAGAAATGCAAACAGCATTTACAAATGCACTCAAGATTCACAAATGCACAGGACAAGATTCAGAAATGTATTTCTGATGCACACACACATATATCTTGATTCACAAACTGCTTGCGGTCTGTGAACTTCACTGCATTTGTGAATATGAGCCTGACTTGGCTCAACACACAAATGCTTTTTTTAAACAGGGAATGATCTGCAACCAATCAGATATCTCCCTTGTTTTAGCCAATCACAAGAATGCACCCCACGTGGGGGATTTCTGTGAATGTGTGAGACTTAAAAATCAATAATGAGAAGAATAACACAGTGCAGTAAATGGTAAAACGGTCTGCACTACAAACCAGTGTGTTCATAATTAAGATCATGCATTAAAATAATATGGAAAGACACAAGCAGCAAAACGAGCTGTTTTGTACAGCTAAAAATAGCTGGAAGCGAGTGACACCGGCACCTAGACACATAAAATTTACAAATTGGCTTCACCTGCTTTTACGGGAAAAATAAGGTGGATAATGCTCCCAATGTGTTTTCTTTTTCACTGTTGTTTCAGAAGTCCGCCTTTACTGAGTTAAAGTACTATATATGACTCTTGCTCTATATATCAAGTTTTGTGTTTATGTTAAAGCCAGCTCTCGGATCTCATTGATGTACGTTCAGTTATGGGGCAGTGTAGCTAAATCATAGCTTGACTTTCTTCCAAAGGGAACTGAATGAGATAATGCATCTAATGGAGGAGTGATGTGCCATGTGCATGGTGTTGTAAACTGACACGTTTGCTCTCGGCTCGGCTTGGTTTCAGATGGGCTCTTACTTTGGCTCCTCATTGTGTGCAGTTGACCTAAACGCGGACGGACTGTCGGACTTGCTGGTGGGAGCACCCATGCACAGCGAGATCCGGGATGAAGGCCAGGTTTCTGTTTACCTCAGCAGTGGCAATGTGAGTTCACTTACATCTGTGTTACTTATTAAAGTTCAATCAGAAATCTGCTGAAAATACCATCCAAGATGTTGATTTGGATGTTGATTTTGACGGCACCCATTCACCCCAAAGCATCAATTGGTGACTAAGTGATGCAATGCTAAAATTCTCCAAATCTGTTTTGATGAAGGAATAAATTAATCTGCATCTTGGATTAGCAAATTTACATTTTGGGGTGAATTTTCTTTTAAAGATGCAAATGTTGTCATGAACCTCACTTGAATGGTACTAAAGTTTGGTATTCGAATGCCTTGTGGTGTAAATGACCAAAACTTAACATTTGAAGGTGTTTTGAGCATAAACACAATGTGTTGTACTTGTTTGTTCAGGGAGTGATGGAGGAAGTCGCTATACTGAATGGTGATAATGCATACAATGCTCATTTTGGAGAGTGTATCACATCTCTTGGGGACATTGATGACGATGGCTACCAAGGTCAGTGTACAGAGTGTGTTTGCGCTCAATATATAATGACACATCAAAGCACTTCAATTGCTAGAGTCCTTACATAAGGAACACAAAAATTTGGAATCTGTAATATAAAAAATACTTTTATTCAGCAATGATGCATTATGGATCAAAAGTGATCAAATAAATGCTATTGTTTAAAGAATCTGGAAAAAATATGATTATTAAAAATGTATTGCATTTTCCGCAGAAATGTAAAGTAGCAAGAAATGTTTCACAAGCAGCAAATCAGCATATTAGAATGATTTCTGAAGATAAAAAAGTAACAATGCTAATCCAGCATTAGCATAACAGGAATAAATTACATTTTAAAATGGATTCAAATAGAAAACAGTAGTTTGAAATTGAAATAATATTTTACAACATTACAGTTTTTACTGTTTTTATGATCAAATAAATGAAACTTCTTTTAGAAACATTTAAAAATCGACTCCAAAATTTTGAAGGGTAAATATTCAGCTGTGCATTATAAGTATTTTTATCTGAAGTATTCCTTTAATTCAAATGAATTAAATGACTAGTCTTCTCACTTTTTGATTTTCCTGGCACCCCACCAGGCTTTTCTTGGCATCTGGTTTCGCTCTTCACCTGATGCATTGCTCTTTTTTTGTAATTGTAGTACAGCCTGTCCTCTATTCTCACACAGTAACTGTTAATGAAACTGACCATCACATAATAAGCATCCATTAATGTGCAAAAGAGAAATTAGAGCTGATGAGGCTAATTAAAATGGCCTGAGAAGTGGAGACCGATTGTCAGATTAAACAGGAAGTCAATCTTTCCGGTGTAGGACAGTGAAACAAGAAACTTATTCAAGCGCTCAAGAATCCTTGTACAGAAATGCTGTTGCATATATGTAGTGAGAAGCATCTGTGATGAACTGATCAGGGGTCAGTGTGCTAGTAAATCTTCCTTTAGGAGGCTGTAACCATAAAGAGATTACAAGAGGTTAACCTGTCTCTTATTGGGTCTTTTCTTTTAGGTCAGTGAGATTTTTTTTCCCCAAACCTTCGACCCTAATTAACACTTTAAAGTATAAAATGCATGAATGTAAAGGGTTTGCATATTGATAAGCCAATAAACTGTCTCAGTCTCACATGGCAAAAGCTAGTGAATCAGATTTATAATTTTTCAAAATATGTGTACTGCTGTTTTCCTGCACAAGGGATTTTTTTTCCGTCTCGAATTCAACCCCCCTGAAGTCTCACAGATCTTTACAGGCTCTTAAAGACACAGAAGTGTCCATTAAGTGACTTAGCAGAGCGTCTCTCAAACAGAGATGGGCTTAAAGCAAACAGGCCTTTATTGGGGTCCTGACACACACAAATCCACCTCTAGCGTTTCTATTAGAGGTCGTAGGTCTCTGACAGGTCTTTGTTCAGACTTTCTTCTTGCTTGTCGGACTGTATGAGCCCAATAGGATCTTGAGGAAAAGCCAAGGCAGATACTGTGTGACGACTCTATATTATGTCAGACAAGTTTCCCCAACAGTAGAAAAAAAATAAATAAAATAAAACGAGTGCTTTAAAGAAGTTCCATTGTTCTCATTGACTTCTGGGCTTGTCTTTTGTGCCGTAGATGTAGCGATTGGAGCCCCCAAGGAGGATGACTATGGAGGTGCTGTCTACATCTACCATGGTGATGCTACAGGAATAGTTAACAAGTACTCAATGGTAATCTACCATTTTAATTATATATATAATTTTTTTTTATTGCATTGCATTTTTTTTAAATTTATTAATTATAATTTTATTATATTTTATTATTTAATATATTATTTTATTGTTTTTTTATTTTATTCATTTCGTTTTAGAATTATTTTATTTTATCTTATTTTATAAATTTTAAGTATTTGTAAAATGTAAATGTTTAAATTTAAAAATGTAAATAAAATATTTAAATTCAAATACAAATTTTAGACGTTTGCATTCAATGTAATATTTGTATTTATTTATTTTTAATTAGTATTTTTTTTTTTTATTGTATTGTATTTTATTTTATTTACTTGCTACACATTCAACAACACTTGATTTGGAGACATGGATACAAATAAAACCTTATGAATTTTTGTTTTATTTATTTTAACATGTCAGCTTGCAACAGTACTGTACCATTTGTTTCGATTTTTCATTTATTTATGGTGCTATTGAGCTTGCCTGGTGTCTGTATTCAAATAAATCCCAAAGACTGGGATTTTATTGAGAAACCTTAAAGCTCATGCAGTTTACCAGTTTAATTGATGGAATCCACTGGCTTTTGTGCATTTTCTGTGCTGATTAAATGGAGCTGAGGGTGCTACACTGATATAGCTAGCTGAACGCATTATCAAATTAGCTGAAGAATTGAATAAATGTGTGCATGTATTATTAAGGATTTGGTGTGTGTGGATGTTAATACTCATGTTTCTGTTTAATTGATGTGATTTTCTCTGTCACCTGGATCGTATGCAGAGATTGTCCGGGCGAAGCATCAACCCATCCCTTCAAATGTTCGGCCAGTCAATTTCCGGCAATGTAGACATGGATGGAAACGGATATCCAGGTTTGGCTTTGCTGTAGACACTTCTGAACACGTTCTGCTCATATGAACACTGAGAATGTTCCGAATTAACTAGATCAAAACCGTGATCGGTGCCAAACCACTTACTTTGGCCTTCTCTGTGTAAAGATGGGAAACATGTAACGTTTCTACCGACCTCCAGTGAGTTTATTCCATTCTGGAAAACTCCAAGTGTTTAAATGTAACGTGTAGCTAATGAGTGATTCGTCACAACATGTGATCCAGAGTGACGGGTGAACGCCCAAAAGATTCTTCTCAACTTGTTTTTACATCCACAGAAGACTCTTGTGTAAAACTGGATTAATTATACGATGGACAACGTTCCATTCTGTGAAAATCCTGGGAATGTGGATTGAGTGTTTGTTTAATTTTCTTAACCGTTCTCTGACACATTCTGTCTGCTCTGTTTTGTTTACAGCATTCCACAGTGGACATGGCCATTAATCTTTTACTTAAAAAATAATTGCTTGATCCGTGTCATATACAGTATATCAGTTTGCATGTACAATACTTTAAGATAAAATGTGTTTACTAATTAGTGGTCATGATGATTTGTACATAACTCTGTGTAATGTTATGATGACCATGCATAACCCTTACAACTTTCATGCAATGCAATTTACAAATATTTATGATTAATTACATGCTATTATAGTGTTTGGTCATGTTTTGAATGTATTCATTATTCTGAAGTTTGTTTTAGTCAATTTGTTACGCTCTGCTTTATTAACCTTTAAAGATACAACAGTTTGTCATTTGGTCAGCCCAGAAGTTTTACTCTGAAGGTCTGTAACAGTATAACTTTATAGTCTCTTTTTCCCATATCAGATGTGACGATAGGGGCGTTCATGGCTGACAGTGTGGTTTTGTTTAGGTAAGCTGTGCTCTTCTGATCCAGCACAAGCTTGTATTTACATCAGTTCCTAGTTCGTGTTCTCTGATAAGCATCCATTCAGATTTAGCTTTGATCTTATTTGCTGTTGCTTGTGACAGATCCAGGCCGGTGATCTCTGTGGACGTCTCCATCCTCCTGCCCGTGTCCATTAACATCACAGTACCACAGTGTCACGAAGGCCCTCAGCATCTCAACTGCTTCAACGTCACCATCTGCATGAGCTTTCGAGGAAAACACATTCCCGGCCACATAGGTGAGCCAATGTGGAATTATTATTTATTTATTTATTTTTATTTAACTTTGTATTTTATTATATTATTTGTATGTTTAATTAAAAAATATATTTTTTATGATTTTTTTTTTGCATTTTGTATTTTATTATTATTTAATATTTTAATTTATTGTTTGATATTAAATATTAAAAAAGTTAAAAAAATTTTTTATATAAAATAAAAAACATATATATATAATAATAACTCTTTGTTTTTAACTGAACCGCTGTCTTTTGGCTCTCATGACTCTCTTGGTGCAAAAATCCCTGAACTGGAGGTCAGTGCATGCTGTGCTGACCTTTATTTCAGTCTAACAACACACAGACAGTTCCAAAATAGACTATTATGAAATATAATCAAATGTTAGATATAAAAACATCAATGCACTATGCATCACTTTTGGCCCTCCCATGATGCAGCCGCTGGGATTTGATGTGAATGACCGCTTGCTTAGCTTTTGAGTGTGGCCTTATGGGAGACGGAGTAAATAAAGGGAGTGTTATATAATGATAATGAAGGTTTCTGGGAAGTAAAGAGCAGCAGTGTCACATTGGAAAGTACTGCAGCACCTTGTGTCCGGGTGACACCCTGGATCTGTGGACTGTAGTGAGCTCATGGTGCGCTCACAGCTGGATGCATTAAAACTACACCTCCTGCACTGCTCCAGGAGCCCGTTCATCTGAGTGACGCCCTGTGAGAGCAGCACGGTAATAATAGCTCTTACTCAGCGTCAGGATCGGAGCAGAGGTCCCGCAATTATACATTTAACCTCGTCTGGGTGAATTTCACAAAAAACTGTCAAGAAATTCATCAAGAGCAGCTCTTTCTGGGGCCGCGTCCAAGAGTTCTGCGTTTTTGATCAATTTCTGTTTTTTGGAGAAGCCTGTAGGTGTAGATGGATGAATCTCACCAAAGAGATGTCTGGATCGTATTTCATCCCAAAACCCAAAGAGCAAAAACTCTTGAAACGTGTTTACAGGATTAAAGACTTTTATTTATCACATACACAGTCATATGCAGAATTGTAAGTATTTATTTTTAGCACATAATCAATTAAAAGCCCAAAGTTTGTTTTTTGACATTGTTTTCATAACAGTTCAACACATTTTGTTTAGCTTCTTATGTCTAATAATGCAAATATCATTATGATTACATGTAAAAAATATATTATCTGAATTGTAAAGTACAATTGTAATTGTGTACATCATAATGGTATTTGTTACAATAACCTAAATGTGCAAATGTGCTAAATGTTAATTTAAAAATAAATCAATGTCAACAGTCATTAAAATGAAATTTTAACTGCATTGCATTAATGAGAATTTTGTGTCTAATTTTATTTACTTATTTATTTTATTTTATTCACATACTTCTATTAATTTTTTCGTTTACTTACATTTTTTTCACTATTAATTATTTTCATTGACATTTTAATTAATTAATTAATTCATTTTTTTTTAATTAATTTATGAGCCACACAATACTTTTTATTATTCATCAGTACATTGTGTGTTTTATTTTATTTTATTTTTATATTGTTATAATTAATGTGTTTTCTTTTAATTTTTTATACATTTGTGATAAAATATGACCCATATGTTTCTTAATGAGATTCATCAGGACATTCTGAACCATGTTTTTCCTACATCCCATTGCCATTTTCTCAAATTTCCAGAAATGAATCACAAACATTTAACTCTTGGACGTGGCCCCAGAAATGTTCTCGTAATGTTTTCTCTCCTTTCCACGACTTGACATCTCACTTGACTTTGTTTTTAAATCTCTGGGTTGCTTCTGATAATGCTTTGAGAGATGTTTCCACTGTTGTCTTACTCAAATCTGGGTGTCTATGTTTCTCCTCAGAGCTGCTGTACAATCTAACCGCAGACTCAGATAAGAGACACAGAGGTCTGCCGCCGCGGGTGTATTTTGGAAACGGTGGCGAGCAGACAGTGGCTGTAAGTCAGCGTTTCAGCCTGGAGATCAACCGACAGCAGTGCCATCACTACACGTCCTTCGTGAGGGTGAGTTTTCCTCTGATATTCCACAACTTCATGCATCTGGGATTTGTCCTTTAAACTCATGAAATCAAACTTTATTCTGACATGCATGTTCCTTGTTTTATTGTGCATCATTCACTCATGCATCTTATCCCAAAGGATACATTTTTCATAAAACATTTCCTGCATTTATTTCCTCTAATTTTGAAATGCTAATTACACAAATACTGCTCTTGTAGTGCTTTCAACAACCATTTGTAAGATGAAGAAGTCTTGTATTATCTCTTAATCACAGAAAAACTTGATTCCTGTCGTCCTCTGAGCCAGTTTGTTCAAGTCTCAGCCCATTTTCACACGTGAATGATTCTGAAGACATTATTTTATGCATAATCCCAGTTTCCACTTTTTTCACTCCTTTGCAGATTGCAATTTAAATGACACATTTTGAATATTAAAATATTTTGACTGCTTTTGTTGTTTTGATAAGTGCATTATTATAGCTGATGCATAATATAATTTGAAAAAATATAATTATAATTTATAAATATCTAAGTTGTGGTATACGTTTTGAATTCAGCGTCACTGAATTAGATAATATTAAGGTTTTTTTCTGCAAATCAGCTGAATTGTTTTCAAGATGCAGCGCATAATCATATAGATGTTAAATAGATCACAATTTTAAGTTATGCATCCTTCCTAGAATCTAACTAATAATTAAGTCTTAACAAAAAAATAAGAGATTTATTTTAATGTGGTTTTTCAAATTAATGTTAATATAGAAAAAATTGTCATGTAATACCTACTTATAAAAAAATAATAATAATTAACGCAGATTAATGTTAATGCAGTATTTCATTTTTATTTTATTGTATTTTATTATTCATAAATTTTTTCAGATTTATGCTAATTAAGTCAAATTTGCCACGTAATACCGACTTATAAAAATACTTTCAAATCCTGATATAATTAAATACTTTGTTTCTCATAGATTATGTCTCTTCATAAGGAGAAATGTCATATTATGAAAGTAAATGGGTTGTGAATGTCATTTCATGCTGGTCCATGTGATGTTGTTTGCACTTGTCCTCGACTCACCCGCTGTCTTTTCTCTCCCATGACCTTTGCTGGAGGTCAAGCAGACTTTATTGCTGAACTTTGTTTTACTCCATCAACATGCACCAAATAAGTCCATGTGAATTTTTCTGAGCTAGCTTTGAAACAGAAGTCTGGAGAGTGACTCTTGTGCTTTATACTGAAGACATACGATACGATTTGAGCGACCAAACTCAAAGGTTTTGCCGTTTACTGCAGTCTTGCCCTCAAAGGATGTCAGACATATCCATGTTTTGGGATCTTAAAGCTCTTATTAAGTCATGTGGGAGCTAATGAAGTCTTGCTATCAGAATGAAACACCCACATCAGGTGACAAACAACTACCTTTGAAATGCGGGGCTCCTAATGAGAGACCTTGTTTCACGACTCTATCGAGAGACAGCGTCATTGTGGCCGCACAGTTGGGCTCTTGTTGTCTGTTTTCTGGTAATAGGCTGCTATTCCTGCGTTCGGTCACAGCGTCAGTGTCCTCAGGGCAACGTGGAGCTTGAGATCTTACAAGGAGGCCCACACAGAGCCTGTAAAGTTCACTGGCGCTGCTTTATGAGCCTCTGCAGGCCACTTCTCCATAGGGGAGCTCCTTACAGGAAGGGTACGCCCATACCACGCTCCTGTTTTTGCTTTATATAAAACAGCGCATGATGCAAATATGCATTAACCAGCAACATACAACTAATGTTACTAATACAGTTCGGTTCGCTGACCGAGTCTTCTTGCTTTACTCAAGGACAATCACACATAGTTTCCTTTTGCAGCTTTAAGACTGATGAGGGTCATTCTACAAAACTGTGTGCCTTTTGTGTTCCTTCATCAAAATATGCGTAAAAATTACTTTAAAACTCAATGGCTTACAGTTTTACTATGCTGTTTTGAGTTAAAACTACATACTTCTTACTGTGTTTAGTTAAAATGTACTGTATATATCACTGAGACAGACACAGGGGTGAAAGAGCACATTTGTTTGAATGAAATTATAAACAATAATGAATTATATAATTAACTGTGCATGTCTATAAAGCGGTTTAGTTACTTCAAAACAGACTTGTTGCTGAGAAATATTACGTTGCGATCCAGTAGCTAGGTTGTTTTATTAATAAAAGTCACAGGGCAGCGCTGACGATATGTTTCTGTGTGTGCACAGCACGATCTCCGATCTCTCTTTCTCTCACTGTTTATGTGCGAGTGATGTGTGTGTGTGTGTGTGTGTGTGTGTGTGCATGCATCAATTAAAGCAGCACATTAATATAGAATGGTGATTAAACCTACTTGAAACTACATTTGCATTAAATGGTTTGCAATACATACATATACATATACATATACATATACATACATATACATATATATATATATATATATATATATATATATATATATATATAGACACACACACATATATCAGCTTTTTTTTCTTCCTTTCTTCATATCTATCCTTCTCTGTGTATGTGTGTGTGTGTGTGTGTGTGTAGTATACTACATATATATATATATATATATATTTATTAATATTTTATTAATTTTTATATTTATTATTTTTCTTTATTTATGAATGCCATTTTCATGGAACATATAATTTGTTTTAACATTTTTATAAAACATTGAAAAATTATAGAATTATTTATATATTTGTTAATCTTTTTTTTTGCATTTTAAATTACTTTTTTTTTTTTTTTTGCACTACTGTATGTCTTATATTTTGTTAGCTTTGTCAGCAGGGGACAGTTTTCTAAGAAGCGTGTAGTGTCATGACATTTCTCAAGTAAAAAAAAAAACTTTATACAATGACCCTTGAATGTCCTGCTTGAACAGCTCAATGAATGTGTCTGTGCTGTAGTGAAGTGGAGCATAATGCATCTTAATATTTCATGCTGAATACTGTCCACATCTGTCATTAAGTGTGTGTACTTTTGATCAAACACTTTACAGTTTCTTTCTCATAATCAGAGCGTTGCTTGTTAATTGCATCTTTTCACTTGTGGTCTAATGTGTCAGCATAGTTTATTTGACATGTTAGTGTAATCACAAATACATGTATATTGGTTTTAATGGCTAGTTAGCGTGATATTTTGAACTTAATGTTGTCTGAAGGTTGTCCTCATGTTCTGGGTGGGCATGCGGATCTCACTGGGTGATCCTTAACGGATCAAGCAGCATAAACAGCCTTCGTCTGAAGTACAAACACTCATTTATCTGGAAGAACACACTTGTCTCTGTAGATTTGAGGTGAATCCCGTCTGTCAGTGGAGGAACTGCTGTGCCTTGCTTAAATTACAGTCTGAATGCGCCACAAAGAAAGGTTTGCAAGTGTTTCCATCCAGGTTGAGTCTTTATTAGCTCCATGTGGAGAAAACAGCTGTCTTATCTGTTTTATTCTGGTATTTTTTTAGCAGTGCTTTGCTGTGTATCTTCTCCCACAACACTTTAGACGGCATCTTTTGCATGTGCAAACATCTGTCACGTTTTCTTCAGAACATGTCAATCTGAAACTATATTGAATTTCCACTGCTAATTTTAGAATATATTCGATTATACTGCAATGTGCAGAGTATGCATAGCATTGGCATAATCATAGCAAACACTTTCAGACATTAACCTGTCAGTCGTGTGGAAGTGAGATGTACTTTTATTGCATGGTTTTCTTTTTTTATTCTATTAGCCGGGCTGTTCTGTTTAAAGTCTGTGTAAGGAGAGTATCTGTATCTGTGACTGGTTTTAAGATTGTTTAAACTGATCATGCCAGGCATGGTTTACTGCGGTTTTATTCTGAATATTGAGTGGTGTAGCAGCTCATATTTACACTAGCATTTACCTTTGGGGTCTTTTTAAAGGCTTAAGAAAAAATGTCTCTTTCTTTTACCAAGGCTGCAGTTCTTTGATAAAAAAACAAACAAACAAAAAAAAAAACACACTAATATTATGAAGTATTTTTATAATTAAAAAATGTAAAATTAAATATAAAAACATAATTTATTTCTGTGGCTAAAGCTGAATTTTCAGCATCAATTCTCCAGTTTTTAGTGTCACGCGCTCTTCCGAAATCATACTAATATGCTGATTTGTTGCATTATTATTATTATTATTATTATTATCAATGTTGAAAGCAGCTGCTTCATATTTTTGTAGAAAACCATTTTTTTTTATTAGCAAATGGATATCATTTAATTAAAATAGAAAACTTTTGTAACATTTAAATGTTTTTACTGTCACTTTTGATCAATCTTTGTTGAATAAAAATATTGATTTCCTAAAAAAAAAAACTAACTTGCTGACTTGATTATTGAATTATTATAGTGTACTGTTGTGTCATTGCTTGTTAGATGCTTCACTATAAATAGTCAAAATCCAAAATTATGTGGATAAAAATGTACAGATTCACAATGAATAATGCTTAAAATATGGATGCTTGTTTCCACCACGGATAAAAAAAAATCTCACAATTCAGACTTCAAGGAATAAAACTTGTGAGATGAAAAGTCATTATTATTATTATTTATTTTAAGAAAAAGTAAGAAATGTGATACATAAACACATTTTCTCACAATTCTGAGAAGAAATCTCCAAAAGGTGAGATATATAACTTGGAATTGTTTTTTATTCCAAAATTCAGTCTTATTCCAAAACTGCAAACGTCAGAAACGAAGCTTCCAATACGAATTCCCGAAGCAGCTAGTTATAAAGTGTAAGCCTTGTATCAGTTTGTCAAACAACACTCAAATATGCTCCAAAACATGAGTGTGTTAGTTCAGGCGGCGAGCTCAAAGCAGCTCGATCCCCGTCATCAAGCTTGATTTGGCTGCAGTCCCGAGGGCAGTCTGCACAGCTATCCTCTCATTTATCCGGGTGTTAGCATCCCCCACATGAAGCCAGGACCCCCACTCACTAGCTGAGGAATGCTAATGGAAAGCAGCTGGCTCTCTATGTTTCTCCAGAGGGATCTTCACAGCGGTCCTGGAGCTGCTGTTGTGTTAACTGGAGCTCTTTCTCTGGCCCCCGAACACATTCAGACTCACTATAGCTCACTATATTTAGTCACGCAGATATTACAGGAGAACATTTGGATGAACCTCTTGATTTAAGAGAGATCTGCATAGACTTCTATTTTGTTAACCTTGCTTGTTGAGGCCAATGAATGTGATATTTCTATTGGCAAATCTTTCTTTCATGAAATAGACCTTGAAATGGGATTTGGTATTTGATTGACTTTAAAATCTTTATTGGTTGTCAATTGACCGGGTCATTTGGATTAGTTTGCATGCCTATTTCTTACAGAGATATTAAGTGTGCAATAACAGTTCGTTTTGCTTTTATGTGCTGGTTAAGGGTGAATATCTGATATTATTTGAGTAGTGTATTATTTAGCATAACTACTTTACCTAAAATATTAATATTTGCAATAAAACAAAGTCTGTTAAGAGAGTGTAAAATAGTTTTTAAATTGTTTATTCATATATTTTTGTATATATATTTATACTGTATATACATACACACACACATATATATATAGTCATATTTATGTAAATTATGCATAATATAGCAAAATATATTTAAAGATTTTAAATCTATTTTAAATGTTTTTTTTTGCAATAGAACAACAGTGTCTATTAAGAGTGTATCAAAGTAGCTTTTCAATTTTTTTATTATATTCAAATGAAAATATATATTACATTATCGCACCTCTAAACAGCACATAAATTATATAATATTTATATTAATAATAATAATATACATAATATAACAAAAATTGCAGACTTAGTAAAAGATATATATATATGTGTGTATATATATATATATATATATACATATATATATATATATATATATATATATGTATATATATATATATATATGTATATATATATATATATGTATATATATATATATGTATATTTATATATGTATATATATATATGTATATTTATATATGTATATGTATATGTATGTATATATCTATCACTGAATATTATTTGAATATTTTCTTAATAATGTTTGCAGTTGATCAATGTCTGTTAAGAGTTTTTAAAATAAATTTAAAATAAATTTAAAATGGATTATTAATATATATGTATATAATTTATTTTTATTTTTATATTACGTATAATTATTATAAATATTATAATATATATAGACTATATATTTGATACCACAATAGTAGACTGGCTTAAAGAAATGTGTATTGAAAATGAATTACCGTATATAAGTCCATAGACCAACTAAGACTATCTTCAAAGTGGCCAAGTAGATATCTTTAATAGAGTAGAATCTGTAATAGAGTTGTGTACGTCTTAATTTTGTTTTAACAGACACAGTCAGTGAGACGGCCTGTAGCACTTCCTGTTTGGGGAGGTTCATTGCATCACATCCAGAATTAGATGTGGTTTAATCAGATGAAGTTACGTACATTTAATTGAACATATTCTGCTTTTCCAGAGCCCTTCCTGTGCACACCGAGGTTAGAAAACTTTATAAAACCCATGCATCTTGCCAAAAGAAACAAGCGTCTACAAGAGCTTCTCAAAATCTAGTAAATAGTCTAGTTATAATTTCCCCTCTTTGGAATTACA
Source organism: Carassius auratus (assembly GCF_003368295.1). Classification (NCBI taxonomy): domain Eukaryota; kingdom Metazoa; phylum Chordata; class Actinopteri; order Cypriniformes; family Cyprinidae; genus Carassius; species Carassius auratus. Next base: position 3,466,434 of record NC_039255.1, read on the forward strand.
TCATGGATTCTTGTTGATCATTTTAAACATGTTTCTATTGGCACTGGTTATGAAATATCATTCCAGACTTCCAGATGTCGTTCTCTGGCTATTTTTAGTTAGACACACTTCATATGTGGTACACTAGCACCTGAGAGGTAAACGTTTTTTCCGTGTTTTCTGATCGTGATGGATGTAGGAGTTTGTGGAGGATGTTGTCAGGAAAAACTTTTAGAGTTGAATGGAAGATTCGGCTGGATTCTTTGCTTACTATTGCCACCCTCATGCTAACCATTCACTCCATGCATGATGGGTCGAAAAACTGGGTGGATGTACAGGGTTGACTCTTTAAATGTCCAAGCTGAAAGATGAGGCATTAGAGGCTTCAACACTCGAATGAAACCAGATGTAAAGGACAAATCTATTATCTGTGTAATGGTGACGTCCACACACACTGACTTCTGTAGTAGAAAGGAAATATCAGAGAGTGTTTTCTGGATGGTTCGAGTAGATGTGGGTCACCCTGAATCTCAGAGCAATAAATGGGCCTGAATCCCTACACATTTTGTATTTTGTATCAATGTAATATATTATATTGTGTATTTTAATATTTATTTATTTATTTTTATTTTGTATATATATATATATATATATATATATATATATATATATATATATATTAAATATATTAAATATATTTAAGAAGAGTTTTTAAAACTAGCTTAAACACGCAATTATATAAAATGTCATGTTATATTATACATAATGTAAAATTAAAAATACAAAAATGCAACTTTCTAACTATATAAAAAGATAAATATAAACTTTTTAATAATAAGTGTAAAAATAAGTGTAAACTTTTTAAATAATCTCATTTATATTATATATATTATATTATTTAAAATTATATATATATATATATATATATATATATATATATATATATATATATATATATATATATATATATTATATTATATTATTTAAAATTATATATATATATATATATATATATATATATATATATAATTATTTAAAATTATATAAATAAATATATATATATATTAAATTTCAGCTTTGCAATGCAGTAATAAAGTATATTTAAAGTATATTAAAATAGAAAGCATTATTTAAAATTTTTATAATATTTCACAATATTACAAAGCAGTATTTTCAGCATCATTGCTCCAGTCTTCGGTGTCAAATGATCTTCAGAAATCATTCTAATATTCTGATTCGCTGCTTGAGAAACATTTAGGATTATTGTAAATTTTGAAGAGTTGTGTTGCTTCATTTTTTACTTTTTCAGGATTTTATGATGAATAGAATGCATAATACAAATATTAGTATCCTTTCTGATTAATTGAATGCATCCTTGCTGGATACAAGATTTAAAAACCTATGGAAGATAGTGTAAGTAGTCTAGATTTTAATTTATTCAGTTATTTACAGTATAACATTTCCCTATACTCATTCAGTCTTGACTTATTTGTTTGCTGTCCAGGTAGAGTTCAGTGCCACACAACACTGATCATATTTCTCACACACACACACACACAGACTGTGTCAGAGCGTGCAGTGTTGATTTGATGGTGTTCACAGCACTGACGCAGTGAGAGGACAGGACTAGGCTGTTTGCCACACTACAGGCTTTGTGTTGCCACATATAACACAACGCTGCAATTCCTCCAGTGCCATTCCACGGGCTTCATTTACACCCGGCCAAGAAAGCTGACACAATGAATCCACACGGCAGGAAGGTGATCATATCCAGCTGTCTCCCATTAAACATGCTCACGACTCCAGCACCTATTTATAAAGCATGGTGACGGAAAAATATTAAAATGCAATATTAAAATGGCAATAAAAGCCATGTAACGAGCTCGGAAACAGTCAAAACGGCAGGAAACTTCCAAGAAGTAGCCAAGCTTCTGTTTAGTTGCCTGCTGAATCCAGGGAAAGTACACAGCATAGAGCTTAATATAATACTTACATAACAACCCCAGCTTCATAAGTATTACGTTATATTAGGAAAGTAAATGCATATGTGATAAATGATGTGAAGCTATTTATAAAGGCTTGCTATTGAGAAAAACTTTGTGTGTGTATATATATATATATATATATATATATATATATATATATATATATATATATATATATATATAATATGACATCAAAATCAAATCTGATATACAAAATTGTATATGAATATTAATATATATATTTATATTTGTATTATTTGTATTATTATTTAAATTGTATTTAAAAAATATATATTTAATAAATGTTTTTTATATATATTATATTCAACGGTCTAACATTATTTTAAGATTGTATAATGTCAATTTCTTAATGTATAAATAATCATTATTATATTTATATGATATATATATATATATATATTAAAAAAGATATTATGAAATACTTAAATACTTGTCAAATGGTAGAATCTAAATATTAATATATAATAAAACAAAATATATATAATATGACATCACAATCAAATCTAATATACAAAATTGTATATGAATATTAATATATATTTTTATATTTTTATTATTATTATTATTTAAATTTTATTTAAATAATATATATTTAATACGTTTTATATATGTCAATATCTTAATGTATAATAAATGATTATTATATTTTATATGATAAATGTTATACACTCATAATTGTTAAATATATATATAAATATATATATACTTTCAAATGGTATAATGTTAATATTATAATATATGATAAAACAATATACTGTATATATAAAATGGGCCACAGAGAAAAATAATCTGTTGTACACCGGAAGCCATATCTCGAGCAACATTTCCATTGTGAGAATTGCTTCACATACAGTATATGTGCATTTTGTCAAGCACACACTCTACTCTTACCTTTGATTTTCCATTCCCTAAAGCATGCTTTTGGAGGTTTTGTTTATATGGTCTGATGGCATGCTGTTATGTGTCTGGTATTTAACACCTGACTTCATCCACACTCTGGTTGTTGTTGGAATTGTGTGTGTTTTTCTGTCGGAGCGCAGTGGTGGACTACCTTCGGTGTGGAGTCTCAAACATATAAACATGTAGCAGTTTATTGTACGTCTCTCAGCCCACGTGCAGAAGATTACGAGACCTGCAGCGATCAGAACAATAGACCCAGAATAACGGCACTGTAAGAGTGCAGCAGTTTTATGAGGCCTGAGGAAGCATCTGTCGCTGTCGTCCAGAGCGTTCAGGATGAGCTGACGTTCACACAGCTGCTTCAGCAGGATCATACAGAGAGAGAAACATAATAGAGGGTCTGCAGGTCAATCTACAGTATCAACGTTTACTGGAAAGCTGAATTTGCACATTCATAGTTCAGAACAGTAAGGATTTACCGTATTTTCCGGACTATAAGTCGCACTTTTTTTCATAGTTTGGCTGGTTTTGCGACTTATAGTCAGGTGCGACTTATTTATCAAAATTAATTTGACATGAACCAAGAGAAATGAACTAAGAGACCTGAACCAAGAGAAAACATTACCGTCTCCAGCCGCCAGAGGGCGCTCTATGCTGCTCAGTTCTCCTGTAGTCTACACTGAGAACATAGAGCGCCCTCTGGCGGCTGGAGACGGTAATGTTTTCTCTTGATTCTAAATAAATGTGACTTATAGTCCAGTGCGACTTATATGTTTTTTTCCTCATCATGACGTATTTTTGGACTGATGCGACTTATACTCAGGTGCGACTTATACTCCGAAAAATACGGTACTAAAAATGATTTTTAGTATATTATGCTTTATGTGTTCCAGATTTAAGCGTTTGGTATATATTACTGTAAATAGAATACTGAATAGATATAGATAGATAAAATATAATAAATGTAAGTCTGCTTCTTTACTTATTATTCATCAGAGTTAATTTTCTTAACAATATTGTATCAGAAAATAACTGTTTCTAATTTCTCAGATGATCCTTAGATGCCACTTGACAACAGTGTTCATTTCTGTTGTTTTTAATGTTTTATAGCTGCATAACGTACAGTATATGTGATTTTGCAATGTTATTATTTGGGGTTTTTTAAGATAGTACCGGAGGTTTTATTAACTCACCATATATGACAGTTTGAAGTCCGTTCCTCAACATAAGGAAACTCCTCTAACCTCTTTCACCGTGTTTTTCTTTATAGAACTGAAAGCAGATATCCAATATCTTGCAACAGCGGAAGCTGAAAATATTTTAGTCTCTTGGCAGTTTTGATAAATGCATTGTAGATAACTAAAGCGGTGCAGATATGATCTGATGCCTTTCAAAATGACTGACCGTTGTAAAAACAGAAGGTCAGCTTCTTAAAATACGTGATTTTTAGCTTGGACCCACTTTGAATACGATCTTTGTGTTCTTGAACTGGTTTTGAGGTGATGGAAGCCATATTCCCTCCAGCATCCATAACTCACTTTACAACTCCATAAAAGGAACTAATCCCAATCCTCCCGTGCTTCCCGGGTGCGTACTGCTTTTGGGACCTTTTCAGGAGCGCCCCGTTTTCAGCCTGATATGGTGATGGCTTGGAATTCTGGGAATGAGTAGCAGGAGTGAAGGATTTCCTTGGCTCTCCCTACACTTACCCTTGACATGACCCACCTGCTCACGTAGTGAGTAAAACCTAAGGGCATATCAGTTATTCCAGGCATTTATGTCGACAGATAGCAGCAGAGAGGACGTATCAAGCCATGGAAATATTACTGCACATGTCAAGGCCAAAGGGATTAAGTTCTGTTGCTCTTCCGAATGAAATGGATGTCCTGCTAAATACCGGTGTATTTTTGCACAGCGGAAAGATTTCCAGGCAGTTTCATTTTTGTTGAAGTGTTCAGAGAGAGTATGTATCTTGGCCTGACTTTTTCGCTAGCACTTGATGAATGCTTTGTTCTCGTTCTTTTTTATTATTAGCTATTATTTTCATCACACAAACCTGTCAAGAGCATGTGCAGGTCACATTTCACCCCAAAAATATTTTGCATAAATGAAACATGTTTTTAGATAATGAAGGTTTTATTGTTGTTGTTGTTGTTGTTCATTTGACATTTTTTCCTGATAGTTAAGAACTTTTAATCGTAACATTTTAACTACTGCAATGCTTCCCAGTGTTTCATTTTGAGTTTTTTCTTATAAATATTACAACTTTATTTATTTATTTACGCTTGAACACAGAATTTGCTTCTTTTTGCTCTTGTGCCGACAAATACATACAAAATATGTCAAAATACCGCCTTGGAAAGTATGCAAAAAAAAGTCAGTTTTTTCTTAAGTGAAAGTAAACAGTTGAGGAAAAAGATGCGTTCATCGTCTCTTAAAGTGACAGCACCTAATTTAGCGACTGGCTGTTGTAATGTTAATCTAAGAAAATGAAAATGAAAATCACTCACTGCTCTTGACTGAATTTCTTTGTAGTTTTAACAAGAATTTATGCACAGTCAAACCAAAAATTATCCAGACTCCAGATTAAATTTTTGATATATATATTTTATTGGTAGGTACAGGACACTAATACATTTATGTAAGTGAGTATAAGCAAACTGTGACATATTATAACCAAAGAATCTTCATACAGTGAACTACTAGTGAAATAGATAGATATAATTTTTTTATCTATCAATACAATTTGGACCAAAAATTATTCAGCACCTTATAAAGCACCATGCATTTTTTTCTGAATTGCTAATGCAACCTTTTCACACCACGGTCTGAACAAAATGAAGCATTGCTTGGTAATTGGTCAACAAAGTATTGATAGTTGTGTAAATATTGTCATAATAACAGTTGTCTGTAGTTTTGGTTGATTGTAATCAATTACATACATTTCTATTAAAGTTATGACGTTATCAAGACGAGATTGTTCTGACAGAGTTTAATTCTAAATTCTTGTCATATTTTATACAAATTTTAGAAGCAATAGCAAATAAACTGTAATAATGTGAGAAGGTCTCTGAATAAATTTTGGTTTGATTGAATATTTCATTTTTACATTGAAGATTATCCAGTGCTATTTTACATTTAATTATTCGGTTTCTGTGCCTGGACACCTACAAACTTGAAAAAAACTTAAACATTGTGTAAATAGCAAAAATAAGTAAAAATGAACGAACATTCAAATTAAACAATTTCAAACAGGGCCCACTGGTACAACCTGACCCCAGCTACGGCCCTGTATATAAATATACATTACTTATTGTTTGCTTGTTAGGGGGAATGTGCTTTTCTTGAAATAATGGTTGCAAAGAAACTGACCATCTGTCTGTCTATTAATTTTCAATTAATAGTTTGAGTCAAATAAATAACATTAACTTCAACTGATTAACTGATTGGCATTTGATCACACTGGAAGTTTAACTGGCAGTTTAGCATGTGTTTTTATTTTATTTCATTTATTTTTTTGTTATTGATCATGCAAAATTAAGGCCCCGTCCACACGGAGACGGAGCTTACCCCAATCCGATCTTTTTTTTTCCTCGTCTCAAGAAATATCCGTGTCCACACGAAACCGCATAATGATGTAGTATACATGCCAGACCAGTATGTGGCGCTGTAATTCTGCCACAGAGATACACTAAAAACAGAGAAGAAGACTTGGACTATGCTCATAAACCTTGCCCGTGGTACACAAACGAACATGGAACTATACATTTATTAATCAGTGTTAATGTTAGTTAATAAAAAGATAATCGTTCAGTGTTTGTTCATGTTTTTTTTGCTGTTACGTGACGTAGAGGTGTCTGACTAGGGGGGAGACGTGGGCCGATGATGTCATCGTTTCAGAAAATATACGGATTAGCCGTCCAGACAAAAACGCAAAGACGGCGTTTTCAAATTTATCCACTCTGGGACCCGGTTTCAAAAAATAGCGGTTTCACTTTATAAAAACACCGGATCCGTGTGGACATGTGGAAAAAAATGTGTGCGTATTCACAGAAATGCATCTCCGTGTGGATGATCCCTAAGTTCACATACTAAAAAAATCTAGTCTAAAAACTGGATTTTCTTTGTGCAAAATGTAATTAATTTTTTTCCTTTGTTTTTCAATTTGTGGTCAAATGTTCATGACAGATTTAATAAGATTCACCCCTTAATTTGATGTTCTGTATGGAGAGAAAATGCTTTCCATGTGCCTGTTTACACCACAGGAGCATGGCACCTCCATTCCAGCTTTATAAATCCCAGCTGTGTTTTCAACTTAGCATCACATGCCAAAATACCTTTTACATTATGAACATGAACCCATAAAAGGACATTGTTCCAGTAATGCATCCACTCATGTGTCATTGTGTCTATTTATATTATTTATTTCATTCTGAACACATGCTAAATCTACTTTTTTATGTGTGCATTATGCAATTTTCTTTTTTTATGCAAGGTCATATGATGTATCCAATGTGTTATCAATAATCTAGAAGTGCATTGTGGGTGTTGTGTGTGCTGTATAGCATAGGGGGACTGCATGCTAACCACACATGGAATAAGTTTCTAGCCAGCTGAAGTGATGCTCTCACTTCAGTGTTTGTTAACCATCATCATTCTCATGGGAAAATTTCAGCAGTCCTCAGGGGGTTGATGGGGAGGCTCGGAAACTATGTGTCCCTGTGATAACACCTGCAGTTTGTGCAAACAAGCCGATATTATATCTGCCTCAACATCAATACACTGCAAGAGTATCTACTAGACAGCATTTGACTGCATTATAGACACACTCCCAGTGAAAACCTAGAAGGTGCAGAATGCATGGCTAGGTTCTTGAATTTATGTGCATTAAATGAATATATACAGACAAATGTTTTGAAATGTTTCAATTTGGATGATAGTTAGAAAAGCTGCTTTTGGAACAGAGCTAAAGAGTAACACAAGTTGCAATACAGAAACATGTATTGTGAAACTATGCAATGCTTTTCCTTTTAAGAAACCCAAAAGTTTTGTTCACTATCATTTTGGAAAAAAAGGGTAATTAATGGGTTAATTTCAGAGTGGAAGATAGGCTAGTATGAAGGTCATATTTGGATGCAAATGAAGACGATGCAACAATTCTTGTATGAAATTCTGCATTTGGTTCACATATTACTATTACAAACAAGTTTGTACTATTTGGTTTTTATTCTGTTTTGCAAGAAAAGCTCACAAACACTTGATTACCTTCAAAAAAGATTGTTTACAGTATAGGGAAAGCATTTATTTTGCAATCTTGTCCCATCATGTGTTGTCATTGCTGACTAAAACTATTAAAAATAGTTGACAATCGAAATACAGCATTAATAAAATAAATTTAAACATTAGATGAAAAGAAATTAAACATTTGCAATGTAAAAAAAAGAAAATATATAATAAAAATAAAACAACCATATAAAAAAATATTTAAAAAACACTAAATCTAAACTGAAACTATAAAATAAAATAAATTAAAATATGAATCTATTATTAAATTAAATATTAATCAGTAGTATATCTAAAATAATACAATGACACTGTAACCTATCCATGCTTTATTATTTGCATTTAGCAGACCTTTGAAGCATTTATGTGTCGTGACCACTGTTGGGAACGTTACTTTAAAAAAGTAATTAGTTATAGTTACTCACTACTTGTTCCAAAAAGTAACTGAGTTAGTAACTGAATTACTCTATTATAAAAGTAACTCGTTACCAGGGAAAGTAACTATTTGTGTTACTGTAAAAAAAAAAAAAAAAAAAGTTGATGTCAATTATTATTATTTTTTTAGCAGTTTTCACAAGTCAGTTAAAATGAGTAAAACAGACAGGTGTTCGTACATAAAGTCGATATTTATTGCACGTCAACAGACAGCAAGCGTTTTATCTTGCACTTTAAGTATTGTCTTTGTAAGAAAAGTGTTTTTGGCCACTATCTTTGTAGATGTGTGTGTATCACATTACATGTAAACATTAAATGCACGTTCTTGCCTTTGACCACAATGAATTAAAAGTAGTGCTTATATCTCCACCTTGAAAATGGCAACTTTTCATCGGATTGCTCCTGACTCTCCATCTCTGCTGCTGCTGCGAATCGCTGTTTAGCTGTTCCGTTCGTGTGTGTGTGTGTGTGTGTGTGTGTGGCTCTGATTGGCTACCATGAAACACATGACTCTGCCTCAGCCAATCATAATTGTTTATCTCGTTATTAACCTTACTGTCTGTGTTATTAACCCACCTCCTCACTCGCTGTGTGAGCCAGGGGTGCGTTCGGATTGCATAGTTTATTAAATCAATGCATAGTAACGCACCGCATTTAACGTACAGTAATCTTAACGGCGTTGTAACGACGGGAAAAGTAATTAATTAGATTACCGCGTTACTGAAAAAATAACGTCGTTACCTAACGCCGTTCTATTAAACGGCATTATTCCAAACACTGGTCGTGACACATCAGTTGAAAACCTCTGAACTAAACTACATCATATCTCTCGCCACACAGCACAATTATGTTCTGTTTGACACCATCTGACTTACTTTTCTTTGGCCTATTTTGAAGCGGTTGGAAAGCTGCTAGTTTGATTTGTTTATGAAATGAGACATTTCTGTGCATGGACTAACACTTCAGGAATGAGTGCCTGCGATTTATCATCAGTTTCAGATGAGCTTGTGGGTTTTGGAGGGAGATCTGAGAGATATCTCCACGCTCAGTCTTTGTTTGGTTCATGTCCGGTTCATTCCAGCTTTTAGTTCAGTAATCAAATGCAGCTTCACCTGTTCTGTTTCTGGACATAATAATTATTCTTTCATGCTAATTTGTAGTTTTCCACAGGCTAAGTGATTTATCTCAAGGTGGAACTGGATTGGTGTGTTGTAAATGTTGTAAAAGTCTAAATCTGTTTGTTCTGACACTTGAATAAGTTAATCACATTTGCAAACACATGCAGCACATGAACACAGTTATTTCGGGCTCCATGAGTTGTATTCTTCGTCACAGTTATTCATTTTAATTCCTTGAATTTTGTTGGTCTTCTGTATCTTATAATTGGTTCCATGTGGGATGTTGTTGTCTTGAACGATGTCTGTCCAGGAAAATATTGCGAGATGAGTTTATGTCGTTGTATTATATTTCAATATAATTGTGTTTGGTTGTCCAATTTTTTTGGAGGGTGATAGGTTCATGTTCAGACGGGTCCTATTAGTATTAATGACATATATGAAGGATTTTATACTGGAAAATCTTCAGGTTTCACTCATTTATCACTTTCATGAAATACAATGGATTTTGAAAATCAGGTTACATGATAATTTTGGGTCATAGTTATGTTTTAGCGTGGATAGCAACTTTGGTCATTAACAATTGTGTAATTAGTATTGCATGTGGAAAAACTCATTGTCATGACACTGATAATTGTTGAAGGAATAATTGACCCCAAAAATTAAAAATGCTGGAAATCTACTCACCCTCAGCCCATCCAATATGTAGATGAGTTTGTTTCTTCATCAGATTTGGAGAAATGTAGCATTGCATCACTTGCTCATCAATGGGTGCTCTGCAGTGAATGGGTGCCGTCAGAATGAGAGTCCAAACAGCAGATAAAAACATCACAATAATCCACACCACTCCAGTCTATCATTTAGCCTAATGTCTTGTAAAGAGAAAAGCTGCGTGTTTGTAAGAAGGGAAATTTTCATTTTTGGGTGAACTATTCCTTTAAGGAGTAGTTAATGTTTATTCTATGGATTAATGTGTCTGTAGAGCAAATGATGCTGGTTAGATTGAATGCTTAAGTTGAATAGTTTTCAAATGTATGAGCCATAATAAAAGTGATCTTTGGATTGAAGTTCACATATTGCTGAAGTTCATGTTTTATCATGACTCTAAAAACATGTCATGCCTGTGTCTGCCCTCAAAAGGGAATGAGCGTAGATTAATAGCAGGAATTGTGAGTTTAGGGTCGAGGGTCTTGATCTCGAAAAAAAAGTGCTGGTTTGTGCACGGTATGCATGTATTTAATAACTCTTGGAATTGGTGGAAGCCATGTGAGCACGAATGCTCTCAGCCAATCACGATCGCCGTCTGCTGAGATGACATCATCCCTTCTGTCTTCCCTGAAGAACAGAAAGAGGTTGAGTTCAGCCGCCCCGCTTATCTTTAAGATAAACTGAAGATTGTCTCATATTGGCACATAACTGAAGTACTTAAGCCATTAAATACAAATTACATTCTTGAAAGCATTTGATATCAGCCTCCCTGTTTCTACCCACACATTTAGAGTGTAAGTTTGTCAGAGAAAGGTGTTTTACAGCCTGATGCTGATGAAAAACCTTTTTACATTCCACAAAGATGTCTTCTGATCTGATCTTCCTTAAAACAAGATAAATTTACTTAAGAAGCTTGATTGCATAAGATCTTAAGAAATGGTTATATATATAATTAATTGTCTATTGATAATTTTAAGCCTAAAATAAAAAAAAAATAAAAAAAATAAAAAAACACAACTTCCCAATTAGGTTTATGCTTTTATTCAGCAAGGTTACATTAAATTGATCAAGTGACACTAAATACATTTATAATGTTAGCCAATAAAAGATATATATTTTAAATAAATGCTGTTCTTTTGAAACTCTTGATTCATCAAAGAATCCTGAAAATAAAATGTATCAGTTTCCACAAAAATGTGAAGCAGCACAATTGTGTTTGACATCATGTGACACTGAAGACCGGTGTAATGATGCTAAAAATTCAGCTTTGCATCACAGGAATCAATTATGCTTTTAATTCAGAATCCTAATGCTTTTAATTCAAAAGAAGATTAAGATTAACCACTTATAATCACATGCTCTTATCATTCAATCAGCACTATTTCACCACTGTCTCCATGTTCAAACGCGTGAGGTCAGACTCAGTGATCCTCAGACCAGAGATTATTGCTCTGGTGAGTTCGGGAATGGACGGCATCCAACCCTTCATAAATTAGACACTGTATTTCCCACACTCGTGGCTAAAGAGGTTTTTTAATCATACTTTTCTTCAAGTGTGCTGAATGTCAGCATGTGATCACTTTCAGTAACACAAAACATACAAACACAGTCCACTTATACTCTCTTATACTCACCAATGATGCATTATTTGGTGAAGAAAATAGTAAAAAAATTGTGAAATATTATTAAAAGTCAAAATAACTGTTTTCTATCGTGATGTATGTTAAAATGTAATTTATTCCAGCGATGCGATGCTGAATTTCCAGCAGCCATTACACCAGTTTTCATTGTAACATGATTTTTATTTGCTGTTCAGAAAACATTTATTATTATTATCAATGTTGGAAACGCTTGTGCTGCTTCATATTTCTTCGGAAACTGTAAAATATTGTTTATTTTCAGGATTATTTGCTAAATTGAAAAACAGCATTTATTTGAAATATAAATCTTTTATAAACATTATAAAAGTTCACTTCTGAGCAGTTGAATGCATCCTTGCTGAATAAAAGTGTTTTTTCTTTCAAAAAATACTCACTGACCCTCAACTTTTGAATGAGAGTTGATATGACAATCATCAAGGACCATGGTTTGTATCAAATGGTTGTAAATAAAATATGAAAACACTACTAATTACTAGTAGCTCCTCGAAATAATTACACATTATGCACGTTATTTATTAAATAGGTGCTTGACTTGACATGCAGACATGCAGCAGCCAGTTATTTATTATTCATATACTAGTTTTTACTAGTGTTGAATGTTTATGTATATAAATACACAGTAATATGAACACTGTGGCCTAAAGTGTGACCATTGGTTCTGACCGTTTAGTTTTATTGCAGTCATAAAAAGTGCTATTATGACTTGCGAATGCGCCTGTGGGAAGCCGTTCTGTAGTGCTGAGTCTTTCTGTGAAAGGCTTTACTGTGCCACATAGAAACAATGTAAGGAAACAGACGCCGCTTCAGCTCAGCCGTGCGGCTCGTACACTGAAGCCCTGTGGCGGCTGACTGACCTGCTTGGCTCGAGTCTGTCAGTGTGTGTTCGCGGTATGTAAGGAGCAGTTGTTTGGGGTCCCTTCACCCAATGAAAGGACCTGAGGCGTGCTTTCTTCTGCTCTATAAATACAGTTTATAATTGAGCAAAGCATGGAGTCTGGGGGGCTGGGAACGGAGGAAGCAGAAGGCGAAAGGAGGCATTAATAATAATGATAAAAGCTATTAAAAGCGCAGGCTGAGACATCTACTACTTCCTTGTGGAGGAGGTGCTTTTCCTGTCGTGTCTCCTCTGTGTGGTTTTACTGGATCCATCTTCTACTTCCTTTCTAGGAGTCCAAGTTTTTGTCATTGTCTTAAAATTATAGTAAACAAAATGTTTTATAAGAAAAATAAATATAAAACTACAGTGAAAGAAGTAAAAATGTAAAAAAGCAATACGATTCCACATTAAATGGGACATTAATGCAACAACAACAACAACAACAAAAAGTTTTCGGGGATTCGGCCAATTGAACTGAATTACTTGAAATGCACTTTCGTGTAAGATTAGTTGGACTGTTCAAAATAACTTAGTTATCGCTACTTGACTGTTTATTTAGTCTGGAGATCATTTTTAATACACTGATTATGGTGAATGAAGTTGGTGCACACTTAATCGTGTTTTACTGAAGAACAAGAGCTCATTCATGTTCACATGTGGCTCAGTGACTGTTCCTGAGGTCTGGCTGTCTGTCTCCTGATCTTTACTGCTCCACAGGATGGGGATCACCGGTCAACAGTTCATGTGATATACGTACTGCTTCAATCCCAGCTGGGACCTGAGGAGAACACCAGCTCCTTGCACAAGACTGAGCTTTATATTCTTCATTTTACGACCCCAGCGTAGTACTGTAACAAAAGCCTCTCTCTGGATGTCAGCTGGCTCACGAGAGGCTCTCAGCTGATGAACGTGCAGCTTTCACAGGACTCAGGCCGCTAAATGTTAAATCTAGGGTTTATCACACAAGCTTTGGTTCTCAGATGCTTTGATTTCGACACCTACATCTCCAGCACAAAGCAGGGGTTTTGTGTGTGTGTGTGTGTGTGTGTGTATTAGTGACAGCATCTCCTTTTTAGTATTTTTGTAATATTATACTTTTGTAATATTATAATTATTTTAAATTGTTTTTTTTATAATAATTTTTTTTATATGAAGTAATTTAGTCTATTTCATGTGTTGATTTATTCATTTTAGTTTGTCATTTTTGTTAAACATTATTGTTTACTCAACGTCATGTCATTCCAAACCATTTATTTATTTATTTATTTTGTTTCTTTTTTGCATGTTATTGTCAACAAAGTGAAATATTAAATATATTTTAATATATTAAAAACTGAAATAAAAATTTTGAAATAAAATAAAAGCTAAAAATAATAATAAATAAGAAAATTAAAATTGACCAGCACAACTAATTAAAGTAAAAAAAAAAGGAAAATATAAAACAAAAGATAATACAAAATATTAATACTATTCATATATATTAATTAATTTGGTAACACTTTAGAATAAGGTTCCATTAGTTAATGTTAGTTAATGTATTAATTAACATGTACAAACAATGAATAATACATTTATTACTGTATTTATTCATCTTCGTTAATGTTAGTTAATGAAAATACAGTTATTCATTGTTAGTTCATGGTAATTCACAGTGCATTAACTAATGTTAACAAGCACGACTTTTGATTTAAATAATGCATTAGTAAATGTTGAAATTAACATGAACTAAGACTAATAAAGGCTGTAGAAGGATTGTTCTTGCTTAGTTCATGTTAACGAAAGTAGTTAACTAATATTAACTAATGGAACCTTATTCTAAAGTGTTACCATTAATTTATTTATTTAGTGCCATTTTAAGCTAAGAAAGCAATTTATTTTGTAAATTCATAAATGTTTTTTAAATAAAAGCTTTGCAAATGTACATAAAGTCGTACAGGTTTCTAATAAGAAAGTGAGTGATGACAGAATTTTCATTATTTGGGTGAACTGTGCATTTGATTATACTACTGTCTTCATTCTGTCATGTGTAATGAACACACATGCCCCATTTAATGGTGTAAATAAGTCTTAAACCTGTCCATTCAGCCGCCGCACCTCAGTTTCCTGCAGTAACTCTATCAGCATGTGAAGGTGCAGGACAGGATGTGCCCTATCTAGTGCATCACGATGTGTTGAAACATCAGCCTGAATCAGCATCGCTGAGGAAGGGGATGGGTGGGTGGACAAACAGAAACCATGTGATAAAACTCAAGGGAAGAAAGAAAGTGAAGGGGTTTGCTTTTCTATCCTGGTGGTGCAGATGAAAGTGCTTTTCCAGTGACCTTCCCTCTTTAGTGTCCTCTAATGAGGATGTCCAGATTTGAACCTGTTCGGTCTTTCGTTTGACTGTTTCCAAGCAGTGTGCCAAAGGAAACACTCCTCGGCCCGTGGCTCATATTGACAAAATAAGGGAAGATGAAGTGTGTCGGGGCAGAGCCGTGCCAGCTTTTTCCAAATGTTCATCTAATAGCTTTTGGTGGCTCTTTAATGGCGCGCTGTTCACTTTCGTGCTTTGAGCAGCTTTGCAAAGAGCCTCGGTTATAAAGCTTTTCAACACAAATGTGATTGTAGCCCGTGCAAAGCCAGTTATACTGCGACCGATTGAGCTACTTGTCATACGGGCTATTCTTCTAAACTTACATCAGTCTGTGTGCTTTTGTCTTGACACATTAGTGGATGTTTTGTGATGTTGGTCTATTTAAAGGAAAAGTGTTGTTTTTGTGCCAGTTTCAACATTATAAAGGAAAAATAACCAGATCTGTGCATTACCTGCAAAACTATCATTAATTAAACTAAAACCATAAAAACACTTTTTTTGTCTCTATTTTTTTATTTATTTTTTAACATTTCTCGTTCTTCGGTTAATTTGGTTTGTTTTAGTTTAAGTACATATGTTAAAAAAGGACAAAACACATAAAAAACTAATCAAATTATGACAAAAATTTTTTATATAAAATATAATATTAACAAAAACTATAATTGTATATCAGTGACTGTGAAATTAACTGACACATTGCCACCTTTTATTGTTTATATGTCACGTTTTCCCATTTTTGTGCTTTTTAACAGAAAGAAGTGAAGGATGTGTTTGCCGCCATCGTGTTCGAAGCAGCCTACAGTTTAGGAAAACACATTGTGGACGAACACCAGGACCGCGAGCTTCCCTCGCTCACTCCTATTCTACGCTGGAAAAAAGGAGAGAAGATCGCTGCAAAGAATGAGGTTTGAATACTTACGTTTTCACTGGACCTAAAAAATGAAGGTTAAAAAGAATAGAACTGAAGATGACCAAGATCAATCTAAGACACTTAGATTAGATTGCACAGTGTCCTAATGCAATACGTTTGTTATGTTTTATTATAAATGTATTGTATTAGATCAGAGTGTAATGCAATGTACTTTATTGAACCTTGGTGTATATGCATAAATACAGTATATGTGATGAGTGCATGTTTTGTTTGGTGATCAGTATATAACAGATTCACATGTGCTTCCTGTATGTCTTCTGTATGTCACTTCATCATCTCCGCCTTGATTACAATCCTCATCCATCAAAACTTTACCAGCCAGACACTGGTTTGCTTTATCCATTCAATGATGTAATCAGTGTAATCAATCTGGTTTTCTTCACATTAGAACTGTTTTAGATTGATCGATTGAATGCATTTGCTTAATGGTTCACTTGACTTAAAAAATTCCCAAATTTTAGCAACTTTCGATCACAAACAGAGAAGCAGAATAACATTAATGCGTTAGAATAGAAACGTCTGCCTACCACGGTTGCTCAATTATTATCAGTTATCATCTAACTTCGTCTAAATTACCTTTTACGTCTAGAGTGCATATTAGTACTTTAAATGTGCATGTATTAGCACATGTTAGTACCTAAATGGCACATATTACTACCTTTTTAAAAGTGTCAGATTTTGTAAAAAAAAAAAAATTCGGAATGTTTATTTAATTTTATTGCGTTTTTTTGCCTGTTTTTAGATTTTAATATCTTTACAATGATCTTATATGGTACATTATTTTCTTTTACCCTTGTACTCATTTGCCGTTGACATCACCCTGCATCTCTAAATGCCAAAAGTGACCAAATTCTCCAGTTATAAATGTGGTTTTAGTTAGCGCTCAATGATGGCTATTGACTCGTGTGAGTGGAATGTGGAAGATTGATGAATTTATTTGCCAACACGCCACTTCATAACCCACCCTCTTGTTAGGTCACATGCTTTCCCCTCTCAGCTTTAGGAAACGAGCATCTTCCAGCGCATCAGGAATCCATTACAGGGGAATCTGAGGCTATTAGTAACCGTACAGTTCGTCTGTAGCGCTAAAGCAAAGGTGTCAGTGTCAGAATCTGTCCAATGCAAACACAAAGCACTTTCTTGTGCGCTACGTTTGAAACCGCTACTCAAATACTAGCGCTTTAAAGGCCGTTGTGGAAAAAGTCCCATCCAGTGTGTGGTGAAGTCTTGCTCAACAGCACCCTCTAGTATTAGTATCCCGTCTCGGGTTATTCTGACAATGATGTAAACATCCTTTGCTCTGTTTGACTCTTCACAGACGTGGTTTGAGAAGAACTGTCTGTCAGAGGACTGCGCCGCTGACCTGAGGCTTCATGGGAAACTGCTGCTTTCTGGGTAAAGCCTCTGGTCCTCTCCTGGTTTCGGTCGATCTGCGTCATTAGGGTTGAGTCTCTGTGGGTGTGGACACACACTTGGCTCTCACCCGTCCATGACGTCATTCATTAACCGGGCTTAAGGAGGTCCAGCAATCTGGTTCTGAATTAATCTGGTTTCATCAAGAGTGTTTCCTTAAATGCTGAACCTTCACTGTTTAAAAGAGCGGATGGTGATTTCACTGATTTCACTAATTGAAAACACATTTTACTGTAACGGCTACAAAACCAGCATTCATGTTCTGTGACAGTGTATTTTGTATCAGACAAATACTATAAATCTAATTTTAGGATACATTCAAATAATTTACTTTCAATATCATTTTTTTGTTAACAATAGTCTTTAGTAAAAATAGAAATACAGAACGATAGATAGATAGATAGATAGATAGATAGATAGATAGATAGATAGATAGATAGATAAAAACTTATTTTATCAATACAAAATTTACAGTATTTGAAAACATTGAAAATTATTAATTGTACTAAAATATGCTTTATTTACTTTATGCAAAGTGTAATTTTTTATTTATTTTCATGTTTGAATTATCAAATTTTAAAGATGTTTCAAGAAATACTACAGTTAATATATATGGTAAATACTTAAAGATTAAAATAATGTAATCATTAATTTCACGATATAGTGATGAGAATTTGCTAATAAAATTGTCATAGTCACAATGCAAAAATATTAATTTTCATAAAAAAGGCATAATTTTTTTTAATGCAATATTTCATTTATTTTGCTTACGGGGTGAAATACGACACAGAAATATTTAGATTGAAATTCGTTTCATATTTAGAAATTTAGCAGATGCTTCAATCCAAATATAAGGAATTATTCTTAACAGCTTGCTTTCATCATGTTGTCCTTGTCTCACTTTTTTCTCGTTTCGCAGGCGTTACATCAGTTCTCATCTGGCTCTCGGTGGAGTGAGAAACGTGTCTTTAAATTTAACCATCTCTAACGCTGGAGACGACGCCTACGACACCAACATCTACTTCAACTTCTCCAGAGAGGTTCACTACATCAACTTCTTACAAAGAGTAAGTCAGTGATGCTGTGTGTTTGTCATTCGTTTCTCTGCACCAGACTTCTGTGACGCTTTGGTATCTTGCAATCCAGTAGCTAGTTTAGCAACCCCTCAAATGTGTTCATTGTTAAACACAAATTTGTTTAAAACCTACTGAAAACTACATAAAAGTCTGCCAGTTCGACTGAAGTCTTTAAACATTCTTGATGTAATATGCACGATGTAAGCCCAAGGGTGTGCCATGAACTCAGTGCCAAATGGTGACCAGTAGATTAAATTATATTTACTGGAAAATGTGACAAGTCTGAATCCTCTTTTTAAGGGTATGTGGTCATCGTATCCATTATTTAAAGGGACAGCTTGGAAAAAGGCATGTAGAATATAAAGATATGAGGAAGTTGTGGAAACAGGAGTTTTTTTGCAGCTGGTCAGCGTATCGTTATCTCTTTCTTCTCAAACTCCCTCATGTTCTGCTTCTCCTGCTGAAAAGTATTCTGTAGTTATCAGCAGCATGAGGAAGAACATTTCCTCCTTTAGTTTGATGATTAATGGAGAAACTCTTTAAGATTGCTGAACAGACCACTTTAAAATGAACTCTGCCTTTTTAAAAGGGAAACGAATCAGTGGAATTGCACATTTTAATACATTTTCTTTCATTTTTATGGGATAATTTATATATTTGACCACGTGTTTCTACTTTTTATATTTTCTATATTTACTGTTTTTTTTAAATGACAAAAAACACAGAGAACGCAAAATGCACTGTCAATAACAATATTAATAATAATATTCTGGCATTATTTACTTGCCCTCATGTTGTTCCAAACCAGTATGATGTTATTTCTTTACTAAACATGTTTTAGTTTTTTTTATTTATTTAAATTAAATAATTACATTAACAATTTAATTGTTTTAAATGTTTTTTAACTTTAGGGGATGCTATTTATTTTTGGTCACATATTTCTAAAATAAAATTTTTATATTTACTGTTTTAACAATTTGTTTTGTTTTTTGTTTATTTAAACTGACTGATTTTTAGGGGGAAAAAACTGAAAAAATGAGAGAATGTACCATGAATAACTGACAAAAATACTTTATTAAAGGAATGTCAATTCAAACCAATGTGAATTTTTGTTATTAAAATAAATATTTAAATGTGTTTAAATTATAAAATTTATAGGGATAATTTATTTACTTTCATTTACTAACCTTTAAGCATGATTTTCACTCTTGACAAAATAATTTTTGAGGAAAGATTTATGTATTTTTATTTATTATAAATAAAATTGCATAATTATATTTATTTATTTAAATACATTTTAAAAAAGAGAAAAAAAATCATGCTGTCCTTTTCCAAAAACCAAAGCATATTACATAAACATACTATTAAATTTTTTTCCCCACAGAAGATAGAAAGTCATACGACCTTTGAATTAATTTTTTTTTTTCTAGTTTACTTTTGATCTGTCCTTAATTGAGTATTTAATATTTGGACCATTTGTTTTTGCATTCTGAAATCCTTCTGAAAGAATTCAATCACCTTCAACATAAACATACCTTGGTCTGTTTTACATGCGCTCAGATTTCACTTTATATATCCATGTGTTTTGATACAGATGGAGCTAGCGTCTTAAATTTCATTGGATAATTTTTGCGCCACTAGCTCTATCTTCTGCGAGTAATTCCTCATGACGGTTGAATGGGACGCATGCGGACGACCAGGTGGAAGTGTATTGTGAGAAGACGCAGGGGCTACTCTTTGTTTGCTGTTGTAGTACTGTACACACAGCAGGACGCCTCTAATTACCCCAACGCCACGAGAAGTCGTCTGTGTTGATGTGACCCGTCCTCACACGTCTCCCTCAGAGCGCTTCAGCTCTCCGTCATGCCGAGTGTGAACTCGTGCTCGCCTCTTGTTTTATATTAAGTCCTGTTGACTCTGTGTTTGTCTTGCAACTCAAACCATCTGCAGCAGTGAACTGGTTTCAGAAGCTCTATCGCACTGTTTAGGTGGCCTCTCTGGCAAAGAAATACACTCAGTTTAATTTGATAAACGGCATATTGTCCTTCTATTAGATTGCGGCAGGTGAAGCGAAGACCTTCAAATTGGTGAGCAAGCAATTCAATTAATTTTAATGTTACTGAAGCAGTAAAAGACAAGACTGAGAGAGAGAGAAACAAGCTGGCTGGAGATAAAATACAAGAGTTTATTTTACAGTTGCACAGCCAATGCATACATCATTTGAGATTTGTTAATGTTTCAATGTAATAACACACAGAGCACTGACTTAATGAAAACACCTCGTTGCTTCCAGAACAAGATGGAATACAATTACCAAAACTGAAGTGACAAAACAATGGGCAGATTTAGAGATTGAATGCCTTTCTTTGAAAGAAGGATAGTACAAGCACATTTTCTACACAAAATACATTTACATTAAGTCATTTTGCAGACGCTTTTATCCAAAATGACTTGCAATTGGAGTATACATACAGGTGAATCTCAATTAATTACAATGTCATGGAAAAGTTCATTTATTTCAGTAATTCAACTCAAATTATGAAACTCGTGTATTAAATAAATTCAGTGCACACACACTGAAGTAGTTTAAGTCTTTGCTTCTTTTAATCGTGATGATTTTGGCTAACATGTAGCTTTCCACCATTACGAGGTGATAAGATAAAGAGAGGTGTAACATGGGCTCTTTTGGGCTCATTGAAGACCAGTCATGCCACTGCATTCTGAATCATTTCTGAAGGTTCAGCATGCTCCGTTTGAAAGAGTCAATGCAAAACTGCAAGATCGAGCAGTCTTTTCAGTGTGGTCTTTGAAGGTCAGCTGGTCATCAAAGGTTTCACTAAGACTTCTGACTGAAGTTGATGGGGTAATTGTAGAAGAACCTAACTGGATGGAGAAATCATACTGTAGAGTTGGAGTGGCAGTGAAGACAAGAAGTTCAGTATGTGCCAGGTTGAGCTGTAGTTAATATTCCTTCATCCATGCCAAGATGTCTGCCAGGCAGCTACATACAGCTACCATTGAATCATCTGGTTGAAATGAAAGATAGAGCAGTGTGTCATCAGCATAGCAATGTTAGAAGAAACAATGTGCCTGCATGATGGGACCCAGTGATGTTGTGCATATGGAGAACAGGAGGGGTCCAAGAACCGATCCCTGTGGAACCCCAGTGACAAGTTGATGTGCTTTGGATACCTCCCCTCCCCAAGCCACACTGAAAGACCTCTACCAGTGAGATAAGATTCAAACCAATGAAGTGGAAACCCTTTGATGCCCAGTGATGAGAGGGAAGACAGGAGGATCTGATGATTAGATTAGCAGATAGATCCGGCAGAATAAGAACTGATGACTGACTTGGAATCAGCTTTTGCAATCCCCAGGGCTTCTGTGACTGACGGTAGCGCAGTGTCAGTTAAACGGCCACTCCTGAAACCTGACTGGTTAGCATCCAGTTTGTTGTTCTGTGAGAGAAACAATGATTATCTGGTTGAAAAAAATGTTTCACTATAATTGGAATGAAAACCTACAATAGATATCTGTACGTGAAGTGTTTAATGTAGGTTTTTTGAGCAGTGGGGTTACCCGAGCCTTCTTGAATGCAGTGGGGAAGATACCTATGAGGAGAGATGTGTGAGTGCTGGTAAAAGTGTAGGAGAGATTGCTTAGAGTCTAGAGGGCATGTTGTAGGATGGCTGGAGAGAAGAAGGTTTGATACTTCTTCTTCAGTGAGGGGACTGAAGGAGAAGATGGGAGTTTTAGCAGTGGGAGTCGTTGATTTGAGGTCCTGTGTTTGTTGGGCTGAGAATTGACTACTGATTGTTCTGGTTTTGTCTGTGAAGAATGTGGCAAAATCATCTGCTGTTAAAAAAAAAAAAAAAAAAAAAAAAATTGTGGTTCAATAATGCTGATAAAGGAGGGCGGTATTAAACATTAGTGGAAAATGTTCACATTTAAAAGTTTGAGCTCCAGTAGTATAAACAGTTTCCACAAAAATATGAAGCAGTTTTCAACACAATATTAAATTATTCTTGAGCACCAAATCAGCATATTAGAATGATTTCTGAAGGATTGTGTGACACTGGAGACTTAAGAGTAATGATGCTGGAAATTCAGCTTTGCATTACAGGAATAAATGACATTTTAATATATATTGATATAGAAAACAGTTATTTTAATATTTCAAAATATTACTCTTTTTACGTAAAAAAAAAGTGCTGAGCAAGAGGGAGACGACTGTATAAATAAATAATGTTGAATGCTTTTTGCCACATATCGTACGTGAGGGATCTTACACCACTTTTAAGGGCCATATTATGTAAATAATATGTCTTTATTGTAATTTTTCGATTAATTTAATGCAATATGCAGAATAAAAACATTAATTTAACTTACAGCAGTGCACATCTGATTGCATCAGACACATTTAAATATGTGTGCCTAAGATCATGTTTTGGGGAAATTGGGTAGCTGAACTAAAGCCAGAAAGCGTAAAAATGCATGATCTGGTGTGGATATAGACCTCAGACAGCAAATTGTCAACCACAGAGTGCTCTTAAACTCGGAAATGATTAATGGGCCCAATTTAGTCTGTAGTGCTGCCAGACGAGGTTCTCTGCTGCATGTTAGCAGTGCTCAAATCTGAGAAAACCCGGGTGTAAACGTTTCGAACGAGTGCAGAACTTGAGGCAAAAACCTCAAACTCTTCCCCTGAGAGCCGCCAAGTGCATGAACTGCACCCCCTCAGCTGCTTCTTGCTATTTATTGATGGTTTTTTTTTTTCTCTTGCAGCACTTCTTATTATTATTAAGAATAGCTTGAATATAAACTCAAGAATTGTAAACACGTGCAGGACCTCACATGGAACGCAAGATCCCAAAGTTAAGCGCTTATCCTCTGCCAGGGGCGGATCTAGAAAAGAAAGCCTTGCCACCCCTGCTGCCACCCCAGAAACGAATTAAAGGTTATGGCCAATTTGAAAATTTCCGAGCGCGAATCTTTCGTGATTCGTGATCCCGCTCCGAACTCCCGAACTGACTTAAATGATTCGTGAACCCGCTCCAAACTCTCGAACTGATTCAGATCATTGACGAAACCGCTCCGAACCCCCAAACTGACTCAAATGGTTCGCGATCCCGCTACGAACTCCCGAACTGATTCAAATGATTCGCGATCCCCATAACTGACTCAAATGATTCGTGATCCCGCTACGAACTCCCGAACTGATTCAAATGATTCACGATCCCCATAACTGACTCAAATGATTCGTGATCCCGCTACGAACTCCCGAACTGATTCAAATGATTCGCGATCCCCATAACTGACTCAAATGATTCGTGATCCCGCTACGAACTCCCGAACTGATTCAAATGATTCGCGATCCCCATAACTGATTCAAATGATTCGCGAACCCGCTTTGAACACCCAAACTGACTGAAATGATTCGCGATCCCCATAACTGACTCAAATGATTCACGATCCCGCTACGAACTCCCGAAATGATTCAAATGATTCGCGATCCCCATAACTGACTCAAATGATTTGTGATCCCGCTACGAACTCCCGAACTGATTCAAATGATTCGCGATCCCCATAACTGACTCAAATGATTCGCGAACCCGCTTTGAACTCCCAAACTGACTCAAATGATTCACGATCCCCATAACTGACTCAAATGATTTGCGATCCCGCTACGAACTCCCGAACTGCAATCCTGCTTATGGGAACCCTTAAGGTGTTGTTATACACGTCTCTGGGAACACACACACACACACACACACACACACACACACACACACACACACACACTGAAGCACGCGTGGTGTTTTCAGCTCTTCACTATATTGATGCATGATGTAGGCTACACATGTGCACGTCAGTGCGCTATGTGAGGATTTCACCATTTCATTTGATAAATCTATTTGTGCCTATAATGTTTATTTATTTATTATTATTGTCAGCTAATAAAACCTATGCTTCAGTACCATATTCATATAACATCTAAGGCTAAATGTAGCTCTTGACTGGTTGAGTTAGATGATGATTAACACTAAACAGTAGAAAATCAGTTGAGTCTCCCCAGCTGTAAATGTCATTGGCTGTTAAAATCTTGTGTTTCTTATAATAAATTGACATATTGATAACACTGAATCTTTTATAATGCTCTTAATTACATGTTGATGCATACTGTATGCATGAGTGTGTGGTGCTTATGGGGTATGGTCACTCATTCCTTATATGAACTGTTTCAAATGCAAGACATTGATTGCATGAGATTAAGTTTGTAAATGATAGCCTGTGCCCTTTTGTAGTGTGCACATATATTTATCATAAATCTGTGATAACTGTGACTAAATTCAGTATATATATGTCTGCCATATGTTGCCACCCCTCAAAAATTCCTGCCCCCTTCTCGCCACCCCATCAATATTTTTCTAGATCCGCCCCTGTCCTCTGCATTGTTCCAGCAACGTGAGGCCGTCTGGTTTATCAGTGGCCCTGACTGATTCCTGAAGGCGCACCGCTGTATCTTACGTTCACAGCTCTGTAAAGGGACAGTTTGGTGAACTCTCACCCGAGAAATGCTCACTCCTCACAGGGTTGAATCTCAACTGTTTACACAAACCAGCCGGTGCTGCTCTACTGTGTTTAAATAAAGCCCTCAACTCTCACTGGCGACTTTCCCAGTTAATGTGCTCCTAGTGTACAACGCATGCGAGAATACAGTTATTTATGTGTTAGTCAAGTCACATTTATTTATATACTGTAGCACTTTATGCAATGCAGTTTGGTTCAAAGCAGCTCTGCGGGCGTCATAGTATTAGTACAACAGTGTCATAGTATTTCTTCGTTTAGTTCAGTGTCGTTTCAAATGATATCACTGAATATTAATTGCTGTTTAAAATACTATTAAACCACCAAAAGGTAGTGCATATTTCAGGTTTATTTATTTATTTATTTATTGTTAACTATGCATATGTTATACTTATCAAGACTTCAGGAATGAGTTTTAAAGGAAATAATACACTACATGACTGTGGTCTGTGACCATCATACACTATTGCGATTTTATTTATCTGTCAACTCAAATCTGCAGACTGGCTCTGATTTTGCGCAACTAGCGTCAACTTCTCCAGACAGTAAATCAGCCAGAAAATGGGACAAAAATCATGTAGTGTATTCCAGGTATAAGTCATTTACATAAAGCCTTATGCACACTACGCATCTTGTAGCATGTGTTTTTCACAAGACTCTTCTAGTATGCACACTTGCACAATTGTGTTCCAATTGATTGCAGATCCTGCAACAAATTTAAAACTACAGGTGTGTGTCCACTGTTTGAAATTGCAAGAGAAAAAGCTAAACATAAAAAAATTAATTTGTAGGGATGCACGATAATATCGGCACAACATATGAATATGAATTTTTCTGCCGATGAGCCAAACCGATATTCTCCAAGTGAAATAATTGACCTGTTTTTCAGATGTGAATGTCTGTCTACATTTGTAAAATAATAAATTTATGGTAGAATCAGTACAGAAGAGATACATGGATTTCTCTTCAGTAAAATTAAAGTTTAAATATATCAGTATATATTTGTAAATATATCAGTATATATTTGTATATATATCGATATCGGTATCGGCATCGGCCAAAATTATTTAGAAAATATCGGCATATCGAATATCGGCCAAAATCCAATATCGTGCATCCCTATTAATTTGTTTTGTTTACCTCAAACTGAGATCTAAATTGGAGATCTAAACATGATTGTAATGCATACTGAACCAAGCTTGCAGGAGTTTATTCTCAGCAGTAAACCATTTGTGTGCCTTCTGTATGTTTGCATGGCAATCAGTGATTTCTTGTGTTTCTTTTGGAGTTTTTTTCTTTAAGCATACCTTGTGGAAAGCACTGCGGTTGGTGATTTTCTGCTGGGGTCAAAACAAATTAGTACAACTTATGAAGGTTTTGTCTGATTATTCTCACTGTAATTTGGTGTTTTCTCTGTCTGTTTGGGCTCCAGGATGAGAAGGGCATTTCCTGTATGCTGGTAGAGCTGGACTTCCTCAAGTGCAGCATTGGATTTCCTTTTATGAGAGCACAAACCAAGGTAGTATGACAAGAGCATGCTTCAGCAACTTGCTTGGTGATCTCGTGAATTATAGTGCCATTTAACCTTGTAGCTTTAACCTTTTCTATTTTTCAGTACCATCTATCGGTGCTTTTCGACACAAGTCGTCTGTCTGGTGAAAATGAGACGCTGCTATTTTTAGTTCATGCAAGAAGGTGAGTTTTAAACATTCTTGATTTAATTAATTTTCCCAGTTTTAATAATATACGTTTACTTCTTTGTTTAGGATACACGTTTCACATCATCCGTCCTTATTAGTGAATGCCATGATGTTTATACATGAAATACCTAGATGGATTACACATTTGGACTTTTCCCTATTTGGCTATTTTGAAAGAAATTGAGTGGTTTCAGTATTGATATTGAAGTCATGATATTAATCTAATGCTGGCCAGATGTGTGAGATCTCTTAGCTCTCTGAGGCAAATACAGCTCTCGTTAAAGCTGTGACCAGCTGGTGGCGCTATGACTATAACTGAATACTGGCATCTAGATGTCTTCAGGCCAGGGCTCTTATCAAACATGTGAAGTTTGGTGCAGATTGACATGGTATGTTTAAGTTAGTGTAAAATAAGTCATTTCCTGTTGCCAACAGGTGGCGCTGTGATTCTTATGGGATATTGTCCGTTACATGTCTTGCAGGGCTTTAATCAAAGTTTGGGGCAGATCTGACATTGTATACATGAGTTACAGCAACTTCATGTTTCATGGCGAAACATCGAGATTTGTCAGGATGCCACAGACACGTCCTTCTAAGAAAACTTACGATCTTCGCAATTTAACAACACAAAGGATTTTAAATTACACTGACTTCATTTGGGGTTGATCTGATTAAATCTTTAGGGGCAGGAGTTAAAACACAACACAATTGCTTCCTGCTGAGTTTCGATTTCGCTCAAAGAGTCTCTTTTTGTTGGCATTGGGACATTACATGTGTGTAATTTTACATATACGTGAAACGTAGCTTGAGGGGCACTTTTTTGAAAGTGTACAGGTGGCGCTATCTAGCCATTTTGCCATGCCTAATTCTGAAACCTATATTGGACATACATTTTCACCACTTCTGGCATGTTTGCAAAGTTTGATCAGTTTTATAAAAATAATTAACAAAGCAATTCCAATAGGGTCCTAACATTGCGATGCTGGGGCCCTAATAATGCACTTTTGGCCATCTTAGAAACATAATAAATTTCACTGTCCCTACAACCATGCTAAAAACACATTGTACAATACAATACAACCGTGTGGGGTCAGTAACATTTTAAAATGTTTTTGGAAGTGTCTTTTGCTCACCAGGGCTGGAAGAAAAAAAAAACAGTAATATTGTGAAATATTATTACAATTTCAATAATTGACTATATATTAAAATGTCATTTATTCCTGTGATGCAGAGTTAAATTGTCAGCATCATTACTCCAGTCTTCAGTGTCACATTATCCTTCAGAAATCATTCTAATATGATGATTTGGTGCTTATTTGTTGTAATTAATTATTAATTATTTATACTATTATAAACTCTTTACTGTCACTTTTGATCAATTTAATGCATCCTTGCTCAATAATTTATATGTTTTATATATTATTATTTGAAAACCTTCATTTTCTAATAAACAAATGACTTTTTTTGTTGCTATTATTTATGAATATTTGTATTCTTTATTTTCTTAGTGCCAATCCAGAACATGATAGCACACTTCACGATAACACATTGGAGTTGTCCATACCGCTGGTACATGAGGTGGACACAGCAATCACAGGGTAAGAGTGTCAAACCTAAAATGTATCGTTATTTATTCACTCTCATGTTGTTCAAAACCTGTGAATTGAATGTTGTCAAACTACAAAACCTGTGTCTCTATTACCTGTGCACTATACATATGTGTCCCTGGAGCACAAAAGCAGTCTTAAGTCTCTGGGGTATATTTGTAGCAATAGTCAAAAAACATTGTATGGGTCAAAATTATCGATTTTTCTTTTATGCCAAAAATTATTAGGATATTAAATAAAGATCATGTTCCATGAAGATGTTTTGTAAATCCCCTAGCGTAAATATATAAAAACTTAATTTTTGATTATTATATGCATTGCTAATAATTAATGTTTGCACCCTCAGATTCCAGATTTTTTAAATAGTTGTATCTTGTCCAAATAGTGTCCGATCCTAATAAACCATATATCAACCGAAACCTTATTTATTCAACTATGATGCATAAAGCAATTTCGAAGAATTGACACTTAAGACTGGTTTTTGCACTTTCTTTGAATGCATAAGACCAGTGTGAACTTGGTTCCTTATCTTACA
This sequence comes from Carassius auratus, assembly GCF_003368295.1. Classification (NCBI taxonomy): domain Eukaryota; kingdom Metazoa; phylum Chordata; class Actinopteri; order Cypriniformes; family Cyprinidae; genus Carassius; species Carassius auratus. The sequence continues at coordinate 3,495,604 of NC_039255.1, forward strand.
TTATATTCATCTTTTTGTGAACTACTGTATTCCTGTAACAGCTTTGTAGCCCATTATGCTTCCAGACGTCTGATAACAGCAGAGACATCTGTGGCCGGCTCAGTATACACCTCCAATGTGCACATTTCTTTTCTGGCATGTGTTTCTTTGCTGCGCTGGAGTATTTGAAAGTCACAGGCTCACTTGTTTCACAGATGAATGAGGCTTAAATACACAACATGTTCTATAGCCAGATGTACAGCCTGATAATGAGAAGGTGCTCCCTGTAATGTTTTACATGAGCGCACCAGAGATTACACTTTAATATATAAACATGATCTCCAGGTGTTGGACATCAAATCAGATCAAAGTCTGTTTTATGTCATTTAACAAGTTGACTTCATATGTATTAGAAGGTTTCTGTAATCAGTATATGAATATAAAGACTGTATTCAGTACATTTAGACAAAAATATGCAACACTCTCCTGGCACGGACTAGTTTCCAAGAGTGTGTTACTAAAATAAAATAATTCTGACAGCAGCACATGTACACAAGGATACCATCAAATGAATCCCGTTAAGTGAGAGACAGACCAATATTAACTGTGAGTCTGTTTCTGCAGTGTGGTCTCCCCTACATCATTTGTGTATGGAAACTCAGTGGAGCGATCGCACTTTGTTCAGCTGGACGACATGGAGTGCAGCTTTCAGCCGCTCAACTTCACCTTTCAGGTAGAATACATGCATATGGAGTATTTTTCAGTATACTTTATTGCAGAATCTGTAAGTTTGTACAGTTAGTTACAAGGTGCATTATTTATTTTTTTATTGATTGATTTATTTGTTTGTTTGTTTATGAGCACTAGCAATATCAGGGGATCAATTACTTGGTAAAATGGACCTTATTCACAGGCTGTGATCATTCATTTCCAAAGTGTTTTATTTATTTATTTATTTATTTATTTTAATTTGTTGTACATTTCTGTAATTTTAGTGTTTTATTACCTTGGCACCAGTGCTGTTTTAATATGTTTGTTATACTTATATAGTTTTTATTAATAATATGAATTTGTTTTTATTTATGTATTTTTGGTTTTATTTATTTATTTATTTATTTATTTTAATTTGTTGTACATTTCTGTAATTTTAGTATTTTTTTACCTTGGCACCAGTGCTGTTTTAGTATTATTGTTATACTTATATAGTTTTTATTAATAATATGAATTTGTTTTATTTATGTATTTTCTGTGTTATTTATTTATTTATTTTAATTAGGGTTTTTTTTTTCAATGTGTTTACATAGGTTTATTCATTTTTATTTAAGTTTTAGTTATTTTAGCACTTTAAGTTAAAATGAATGAAATTGAGGACTAAATAAAATAAAATAAAATAAGTTTAAGTTCTTTTATATATTTTATTTTGATTATACCATAATACCCCTGCTCTAAATTATAGAGTACTACAGGCTTGTTGCCTAATTTGGGGCATAAGTAAATACTTTTTTAGGAATTGTTTTAAAGACAAAAAAACTTGGGAGATGTCTTGATGTAAACAAGTAGTGAATAATTGGCACTGGACTGTAATATTATTGAAAATGGTTTATTACTGCATTATTGAAAGGCTTCACCTGTGTTACATATATTTTTAATAACTCAATGTCAAGTTTCCTTTATTTATATAGCACTTTATACAATTCAGTTTCAAAGCAGCTTTACAGTGATAAACAAGTAAGTAATGATTCACTGATGCAATCAGAGATCAGTTCTGCTTTAAAGCAACTCTTAAAAGACCGTCATTATTCATCTGAAATTAGTTCTTTGTTGATTCGGTTTGAGTCAATAACTGTATAAAGTTCATCAATTATGGAATGAGTTGAATTAATCTATAAAGCAGCTCTAGGGAAAACAGTGATGTCATCATTCAGCTCAATTCAGATCTCATCCAATAGTGTCTGTACACTAAAGTCCCTAATATTGCCAAATATTCATTGTCTCTAACTAAGCAAGTCAAAAGGACCAATATCGACCACATTTGACCAATCCAGAACCAAACTGTATTATAATGTGGTTTGAATGTACTGTATATGAAGTGTGCTGTTTGCTCTCTGAGTTGTTAGTTGTTGTGCTGAGCGTAAATCCCAGCATTGATCCATTTCCCTCGCGTTGTTTGTGTAGGTGATAAACAATGGGCCCAGCAGACTTCCAGGCTCCACGGTAAACATCAGGATACCCAACCGCATGGCTGGTAACGGAGCAGATATGTTCCATATCATTGACACACAAGTGAGTTCCTGCCACTCATGCGCTTGTTTATTCAGCTCAACTTCATACGCATTGTTTTCCCTCACATCAGATATGTCGCTGTTTATTCTCATCACACTTGTTTGAGTTGTAAGTGGTTTCTCTGACCTTATTGTGTGTATTTTTGCATTACACCGAAACTGTTGGTTTTTGTGTACATTCATATTTGTGACCGTCTTAATTTCTTCAATTTAAAACATTCAAACATCAAGCTTTATTTTGGCTTCTGTTTTGTTGACAACGGGAGGTTTATTACCGCTTCTCATTAGACTGTTAGCCCATGTTGTGTTGCCAAATGCAAACTTTAATGTGACATTTACTGTGAACCAAGCTGCTTGAATTAATGACAATTACCACAAATTGCATCATAGCTGCATTGCAACCTTACAGTGCTTTGGTTTACAATAATTGCATGGCCCCGTCTTCAATTATTCCTAACATATCTAATTTTGCTACATTCGAAATGGTGCCGCAGGCTTGCTGAGGGTTAATTGTCAGAGTAAGTGCATACTTTATGCAAGCATTGTCTTGATAATCATTTTATAAGTGGAAAAATTGATGCTAGGTTGGTGCATTATTAAAAATGTAAGGCTTCACTTTATACCTAAATATGCATGCATTTTAATATTCAATGATTCTCTAGTCCACTGTCAGTTTTGTCTTACTTATGTTACCTTTAAAACATTGCTTCTACTTAAGGTTACATTATTTAAAATACTTTATAAATGCCACAACTGTTGCATGTTTTGAAGCTAAATATACAGCGCTAGGCTTTATCTGTATTGTATCAATAGAAACGAGGGCAGCGTGTTGATTAAGTTCTGTTCTTCCACAGCAAGAGTTTAGAGATGTCAACAAGCTCTTATAGGCTTATAGGTAATTCAGAGGTGAGAGACGGGGTTTATGGAGCTGCTGCAGATAGTTCCTCACAATAAGCTTATACAGAGGGCAGACATTCACTGCATACGGTGTTGATTTAACCCTTGCATTGGCCGTATTGCTAGATCAGGCCAGGGATCAACCTGTTTCCTGTGAATGGGGGGAGACAGGGGAGGTTTGTATCCCACCCTGTTCGTCCCATATGGAATCACTTATGAGAGGATTAACGGGTTTGCACGAAAAGATGGAATGGGACACTTGGGGGAAAGCTTCTGTTCACCCTGACTAACCTGTAGCACAGTGGCAATGCCGGGTAACTCGACTCAAGGAGGAGCAGACGTTCCCAGGCACCCACATGGACAGAATAAACACTCGGCCTAATTAAAAAAGCACACGTGGAGGAATTCCTCTCCTCACATGACTGAAAACATATGGGGCGTTTTTACAGAAACAGCTTGGGCTGGTCCCTCGATGCGTGTGAGATACATGTTACATGACATCAGCTTGGTTAGAAAACCTAGTGAGCTGCCTTCCAGCAATACTTCAACAATTACTCGTTTCGTGTTCGTGTCAATTCGACAAACATTTAAACAGTTTGAAAAACTAGTTAAACTATGTATTTCTTTTTGAAATTTGGTGACATTTTCTCATTTAAGATCATGAATGTGCATGCAACGTTTCAACACATAAATGTGTATTAGAAAGACCATCTATCATCAAATTGACCCCCACCGATTGCATTGCAATTCCCCAAAAATCAACATAAGTTAATACTCAAATGTAAAAGAGAATGCTTGGCAAATATTCAGGTGCATTGAACATACTTGATATGCATTCTTGCATTATTGTGCTGCTAATAATCCTCAGTTTATTCTCAAACGAGGCAATAGAACTACCTTCGAATATCTTTTAAATCGTATTATTCAGGTTGGTAGTTACGAATGTTGACTTCACATAACATGCTCAGCAAGATTGTCTTTAACCTGATATCTTTCTTAGCAAAATGAGATATAGCTAATGTTTGCATGCACATACTTGGGTATTTTAATGCCTACTGTCTGGAACTGAACAGCGCAAAATCTATTTTGGAAAACACGCATCTACATGTACCTAAAGTTTTAGCGAAACTACAAAAAACATCAAATACTTATAGAATTCAATGCAGTCTCCAGCTGAAATGAACACTAGTGGCAATAAAACACCAACTACTTTTATTCCTTTTAACACAAATAATGTAAACAGGTGCAGATTATCGATTATCAAATACTTTTTTTGTATGGTTGTACCACCTCAAAACACTTTTACTGTAGAGTATGATTTATAAACTAATACATTCAGAGGTTTGCATCACATTACCAGCACCATTTATGGTTTTTATGACATAGTAAACTTGCTTAGTAGCTCACCTGGTACAGCATTACACTTACACTGACAGATACATTTTCACATGAAAGCATTGAAAAATGTTCAAGAAAAAACGTTACATAATGTTTTTTCAGTGAGCCTTGGTTTTATATTTCTTAAAACACTGTCTAGTGAAGCAAGTCACTAGATTTTGAAACGGTACTGTAGTGAAATTAGCCCATGAATGACAGACACACTGTTGGCTCGTAAAACCTGTGTGAAACAGGCAGAGATCCTTCCCTTGACTTGAGAGAAGACAATGTGGGGCCTTCAGATGCTTTCCTCTACGGAGGTCTGACTGAAAAGGATGCTGGTTTAAGGAAGAGGTGAAGTGTTCCCCGGGGGCAGAGGGGTGGAAGGGGCAGCGAGACATTAAATCACTCCAGATGGGACATGCTGTCAGAGAAAGGCTTCCCAAGTCCCACTGGGAAAGAACTTCCTTTCGTTATCCGAATTGCTTAGCAGGTCTGAGCTCACTGGATAAATGATAATGTCTGTGAGCATCTCGCCTTCCAGTGATCCAGCACTCAATGTTTTTAGTGAAACATTTTTACAGCTAAAAAATTGAGTCATTAATTCAAACTGAGTCATAATCAAAAGCATCGTTGGTTAAAAATGTAAGTAGATTTGAATAACTTATATCATAACTAATTAAAATTAGTAGACCCGAGTTAAAGCAGCTCAAATATTTGAGTACGCCCATTTAAAAGCAACGATTATGAATCAATATTAATTTGAATTCACCTACAAAAGCAACTAACTATTAAAGTTGATTCACCTTTATAAGCACTTAACACTACAGATTATTTCAGATCAGCTTGAGACTATTAAACAGGAAAGTAAAATCAATGATACAAACTTCAAAAATGAGGCAAATTTTGCCATAAAGCAGCTGTAGCAGGATAACTGTTAGTTCACATACACATCATTACGACACTTAATGTCTAGATTTATTCCATTATATAGTCTGTATCAAAGTATGCTGGGAAAATCAGATTTCCCTCTCTTTGCATATGATTATTAATCGTCTTATCAACTTAAACAGCTGTTGTTAAAAATAAAGAATACTGACATGGAATAAGTAATAATTTTAGTTACTGAAACTGATTAGCATAATTTCTCCAATTCAAAAAAGAAGGCAACATTCTCATTTTGATTTAATTGTACTAAAATAACTAAAAATAAAATTGAAAGAATATATATATATATATATATATATATATATATATATATATGTATGTATAAAAACTATATAGACATGCTAAAAAAAAAATCTTAAAACTTTAACTGAAATTACAATGAAAACAGAGAATATATAATAATTTGGTGCCATTTTGCTGTGAGGGAACTGTGAGATTTGCTAATTTTCGTACTTTCTGTTTGTCTGCAGGTATCAGAAGGTCGAGGGAACTGCACGTGGCAAAGAAACCCCAAACCCTGCACAGTCCCTCAGGACAAGGAGAGCATCTTCCACACCATTTTTTGCTTTCTTCACCAAATCTGGCAGAAAAGTTCTGGTATGACAAAGGACTTTTTGGGCATATTGGCATAGTTCAGAGAAGAAATGGCATCCAAATGCATTTAGCACTTGGAAATAAGCCATATTTGTGACCCTGGAGCACAAAAGCAGTCTTAAGTCACTGGGGTACATTCTTAGCATAGCCAAAAAAAAACATTATATGGGTTAAAATCATAGATTTTTATTTTATGCCAAAAATCATTAGGATATTAAGTTAAATTTGTAAATTTCCTACCATAAATATATCACAACTTAATTTTTGACTAGTAATATGCATTGCTAAGAAATTCATCTCCAGAGTCACATCTTTAATGCTTTTTGTAAGAATTTTTTGTCAGTGCATATACATTAGAGCAGTGGATCCCAGCATTTAATGCCCCATAAAGCACTCATGAAAACCCGAATTTCACATCAGTTTTTGTGCTGAACGGGTGAATCTTTGATGGTATCCTGTGTCAACAGGACTGTGACCGGCCTGGCAGAGCGTGTCTAACTATTTCCTGCAGTCTGAGCTCTCAGGCTAAAGAAGAAGCCACGAGTATAGATGTGCAAATGCTACTGAACACTGAAATACTACAGAGGGTGAGTTATTGCTTCAATTAATTAAAAAGTTAATGTAATGTCAATGCAAGTCTCCAGAGTGTGTAATTAAGACTTGTAGAATTGAGGCAACAAGCATTAGTTATAGCTAAAACTAATTAGCTAACTTAATTACCAGCCCTATCCAAATTTTCAGCAGTAAATGTAAACTGGTAACCTTAAGATAGATAAAATGTAGCTGGCTAAATGACAAGCTACTGACAAAAAGAAGCTGATGAAATACATTGAGACCAATTAAGCAGCAATGTATCTTATTATAAATAATTTATCAGGCACGAAACCCATGAAGATCTCATTTAGTGTGACGGATCAGTCATAATTCGACATATGAATTTACACTAAATGTAAGTAATAAAACAAACAACTAAACATAAAATAGCCTTATTTATATGACCTAAGCAAAAAGTGATAAACAACAGTTTTAACAAGATATTTAGCAACAAATATTTTGTCATAAAATGAGCAGTGTCTAATTTACATCCAATGCTGTTATTGTTAGTTAAATATATTAAATAAAGCTATAAAATAAAGCTGAAATAAATAAAATATTAGATGATAAACCTAAACAAAATCTAAAAACTGAAATTGAAGCTATAACACTTACAAAATAGAAATGTTGCCCAAACTGAAATACATTAAAGTACAAAAATTTCTTAAATGAAAATAAACAATGACTATTTTTTAAGTTACAAAAGCACTTAAAAAAATCACTAAAATTAAAACTAAAATACAATTATAGCATATTAATAAATACTATAATAGTATATAAATAATACTAAAATAACACTGTTTAATTTGTTTAAACGTGTCTGTCTCAGAGCTTTTTTATTATCAATTACATAGTATTATAGTTTTTAATATTTATTTTTTTCTGTTTTCATTTTAGTGTAAGTTCTAGTAATTTTGTTGTGTGTTTTTGTAAATTTTTGTAGTTTTATAGTTTTCATTCATTGTTATTTAAGTTTTAGTACATTAAATTAATTAGCTAAAATAAAATGAGAAATGTTACCTTGGTAGCTAGCTATATTCTATACGGTATTTTATTTTATTTTAGTTAATGATTCATTTTATGTCAAGTAAATATATATATTATTATTATTTTTTTTTTTTTTATGGTTTTAATTTCAGTTTTGGTTTAAATTTTAGTTTTAAGTATAATAACCCTGATCTGTCTCGGTGTGTGTTTGCAGGACAGCTCCTCTGTGATCCAGTTTGTGACACGAGGTCACGTCCTGCTGGACGACAGGGCCGTGGAGGTCTCGACCGGCCTTCCAGAGGACACTTCTGTAAGTCATCAAACGGATGAATAATCCAATCCAACAGTCAAGAAGTGTTGTCAAAAGACCTGGTACTTCTAAATGAAATGAAAATGTGACGGTAGCAGGTTTCTTTAAGTACCGTTGGTCAACCGGGTTCTTGATGCATACAGCGCTATGATTTCCGCGAAGCAGAAAACGTGGACGGAATCTCAAAATCCAGTCATGAAAATGAAACTTACTAATATGAACAGTCACGGAATTTGTCAAGGTTAGCATAAATTTATCAAATCAAATCTCCATATAGACCAGTAAATGTAAAGTGCAAAAATTGGTTGAAATCTGAATCCTGCATGTTCTGCGCGTCTCTGTGTGAATGAATGAATGATTTGTTTACTACATAGACTGATGCACGTGACACTTGCAGTAATTTCAGCATCTGCCATCTCAACGAGGACATAAATACATAAACAACATAAAAACATAAACCTTATCTGAGTCACTTCACAAGCATATTACCATTTCATTTGAGTAAAACCAGTGTCAAAATAAAAGTAGCCCGTCAAAATAAAAGTTCATTTTTACATAAAGGCGTTGTGCTAGAAATATTATTATTATTTAGTAAAATGTTTGTGATACTGCTACTACTGTTGAAAAAAATTAAAAAACTTTATTTTTTAAAGAAGTAAATCACACAATATGTCTTCCATGTTTTAATTTTAATAGCAAATCCCCTTTATTTACCAAAAAAATTAAATGTTTAAATTGCATTAACTAAAAGACAAATTTGGGTGAAACTTGTTTACTGTTTTTCATAATTATATTACTTGTAGAAAAACGTAAAAAATAAAACCAATGCCATTCTTTATACTTATTTACAATACCATTTATTTTAATTAGCATATTTTTGTGTTTTGCTTTGGTACCGAAATTGGTACTCGAGAACCGTGGATTTTCACTGGTATCGGTATCGAATACCGAAACTTTGGTACCGTGACAACACTACAGTCAAGCATTAATGTCTTTGAAAGTAATCAGTTGCTGCTGAGATCTGGCTCAGGTTTGCAGTTCGTGTGCGTGCAGGGGGCTTTTTTTTTACTCTACAGCTGTGCTCGAGAGCAGTCACCCCTAATACTGCAGACCTCGGCGTGCCGATTGATTGGAGGAATATGGGACTGTGTTTCGGTGTCTGGTGCCATGGCATCTGCTTTCAGCTGATTGGCCTTCTGACCCAATTTCAGCCTCCTATTTGTAGCATAAAGGCCAATTCCTAATAGGGCTGTTAAAAGTGTCTGTGCCCCCTTCTGCCCTCAGCACTTAGGAAATGCATTGGTCCCAAAGCAATCCTTTATTAAGTCACACACGACGCCCGCTGGGGCAAAGGGTGGACATGCAACTCTCATTTACAAATTGCATTGCCAGCGTATAAGAATAAATACTGCACAGTCTTGTAGCGTGTTTCAAATGTAACATTTCTGTCATGTTCACAGCCACCAGAACTAATTGGAAATGACAGCATTAAACCTTTATATACTGCTGCTGTATCATTAATTTAGTCAGCTGAACTCAACAAATGCTTGAGATATATTTAGTGCAATATTTATACCTTACACTTTAGTTTCCATTGTTTAGCAAGGATAAAAATAAGTCTTATCCATATAAAAGTGTTTATCCCGAAGGGTTTTATAGCTTAGGATTTGATTTGTTTAACTATCGACTTCACCTCAGATGTTCCTGAAAGGCAATAAAAAATATGCTGTACATAAATGAGGCTAATAGTTTTCATACAGTAAGAGAATATAACTCAGATCAATTGATATTAAAGTAACTTGGTGAAAAATATTTAAAGTCATGATTAATTTTTTGAGTTGTCGTTTTTGTATATTGCATTGTTTTTATTTGTAACTCAATTATAAAATTCTATAAATTAAAAAAATAAATACAAATAAAATAAGTTTCGGTTTATGCACTAAAATATATAAAACTAAAAATTTTTTTAAAAAATTACATAGTTAAAAAAATTAAATACTAATGAAAATAAAAGTATTTAACAAAAATAAAAAAAATCTTATAATATAATACTAATAATACTGGTATTTTGGCTGTGTTAAGATCACTTCTAAACTTTGTCAAAAGTCTTATTTTTATCTCATTACTGTTGCAAAGTCACAACTGACATTGATATTCTGTTTTTCTGTTTGTGATTTTACTTGACTGGAGGCTGCAAATGGCAGGCTTTTTTATTTTATTTTATTTTATTATGTTGGCCCCTCATATTCAAGGAGTGAAATTGTGGCCAGAAGCTGAAGCGAGATTTATCTGGTCCGGCATCTCGCTCCAGACTGGGATTTTCTGCTAGCATTTCATGCAACATTTACATCCAGATCCATTGAGGGAACTATTTGCTGTTTTTGTGGCAGTACATTATGGTTTCAGAGGTGAAATTCTTCCACATTTAAGGGTCAGCAAGCACATATGCCATATAACACACATTGTGCATAAAACTGTGTATATGTACAGTATTAAAAGAGAGAAAGTTCATTTAAAAATAGCCATTCTTTTAAACCAGACCAGGTTATTTTTTCTGAATAAATAAGCTTTCAATTGATGTATAGTTTGTTAGGAGGACGATATTTTGCTGAGATACAACTACTTGAAAATCTGGAAGTGCAATAAAATCTAAATATTGAGAAAATCACCTTTAAAGTTGTCCAAATGAATTTTTAGCAATGCATATTTTTGAATAAAAAGTTAAGCTTTTATATATATTTACCGTAGGAAATGTACAAAATATCTTCATGGAACATGATCTTTACTTAATATCCTAATGATTTTTGGCATTAAAGAAAAATCGATAATTGTGACCCATACAATGTTTTTTTTTTTGGCTATTGCTACAAATATACCCCAGAGATTTCAGACTGTTTTTGTGCTCCAGGGACACATGATATAATGCCGTCCAACTATAAACAAATAAACTCTTCCTGGCATTCTGCGATGATCTGGATTCACGAAAACCTTCACAGACGAGCGTTTGATTGATTTGTTGACTTTAAAAATGACGTCTCATTTCCTTTTGATTGAGTCAACGCCCAATATGTTGTAGACTCAGCACAGACATGAGACAATTCAGGAAATGACACGGTGATTCATATAGTCTGTAATGTCTGCTCTTTGTGAGGATCTCTAGTGTGTATGTTCAGTCTCTCTGTGTCGTCCTGCAGCTGGTGTTCGAGGCTCTTCACAGTCAGGAGCCCAGGGGTTACGTGGTGGGATGGATCATCGCCATCAGCCTCCTCGTGGGAATCCTCCTCTTCCTGCTGCTGGCCGTGCTGCTCTGGAAGGTAGCGCTTCAGACACACACACGTTCCTCCATCAACATCCTTGTCCGTTCCTTGAGCAGCCTTCTGGATTTTGGGCTTGAACAACATTTGTATTAGCCTAGGAGTAAGTTAGGATTAGATTTAGGGTTGGCAAGAACGCAGCAACCATTATAACACCAAAAATAATCATTATATTTAGAGAGTTTCGTCACTATACAAAGAAAAAATAAGAGCCGTTCACATATTATAAAACAAGCAGAAGCATCTAGAAAGAATAATTTTTGAGTATGTTTTTAATATATATTTATGATAGAAACGATGACAGAAACATATTACTGCTGTGTAATAAATTTACTTTTCAAAGAAATAATAACAATATTATTGTTAATTTTAAAAGTGCATTTTATTATAAAATATTCATATATTTCTGCCATAATTTCCTCACTGTATAATATCAGTAAAGTAGTAGTAGTAGTAATAATAATTATTATTATAATAGCATTTTTGTTACTTTGAGAATAATTATTATTTTAAGGATTATCTTATAACCAAGATATTTTTAGATATCTTGTGTGCATGTGTGTGTGTGTATATATATATATATATATATATATATATATATATATATATATATATATATTGTATATATTTAAATATCAGTTGCGCAAAACACCATATTTGACCAAAAAAAAAAAAATGCAATGGTTTGTTGTAATTTTATTGATATATTTTCAGTTGCTAGATTTGTAAATGTAACATTTCTTGAAAAAAAAAAGTTTAATGAATTTATTTCAGATGATACATTTTTATTAAATAATAAATGACAGACCCAGAAAAAAATTAAACAGAATTGGGGGAAATAAAGAAATAAAGGAGTTTAGGTTTTTACATTGATTCTTGAGGTCTTACAAGCATATGGAAAGCATTTCCTTCCCCATTAATGACATATTTAAATTTGTTTAAACATCAGTATCTTATGATATGGGAAAAAAATAAATCCCCAGACCTCCTCAGCACTCACTTCAGCACATGAGTGAATCTGGTAGACTGTAATTACACAATTATCTGCTATATGACATCTAATTAATATTCATGATCTCAGCTGAGAAGCACCACACACTTTTCAGATCATTCCTAATGCCTTGAGGATTGAGATCATGAGCTTAAACGACACGATCAACCTCTCCTTTCTCACTGATTTTAGGATTAGAGTTGTATTTGCTTGATAGAAACATTATTCCAGAACCAACAGAAAATGTTGAACCATGCAAATACACATCAGACTTTCTACTAGATATTCATCCTCATTGCTCCAAAACACACCGACGTTCCAGATGAGGTTGTTTGCTTGTCACGTTCACTTTTTTGTCTTTTCGAGACCCAGTACGAATCACATGAGACACCGAGACGGTTCCTCTTGAGGAGCAGTTCAGCTCTTGCAAAGTCGAAGTGAGCGGAGAATGTGACCCGTCAGGTCATCGCAGAAGCACCTGCTCATGTGCAGCGTCCCGTTACAGTTAAATTAGCATCAGGCTGCTTTTAATACCCTCAGTCAAAAAAAGGCACAGTGAAGCGGATGTGTGTCAGTTTATAAAGATATTCCCTCAACTAGACTTTAAGAGGGTCACATGTCCCTCTTTCACACACTACTGTTGTTTTTCTTAGCCTGAGGGGTCAATAGAGAGTTTTAGAGCGATCGTAAAGTAACAAAACACAGCGCTGACTATAATTTACACGTACACATTAAAGTGCACTGAACAGATTTAAAGGCTTCTTTTTCTTTTCCACTCCATTACTTTCTAGAGGGAATACTAGAGCAAATCCTGGAATGTTGGTGTAGGGATACCCCCCCCCCCCCCCAAATCTGCCAAAATAAACGTCCTCAACAAGAGCTGCACATGTCCAGCTACTCCAGCGTCAGGAAATGTCTGGAGAGAGCTGGGGTCTGAATCAATAAACCGCATTCAAACAAAGACAAACCTGTCGAGTCACAGGAAGAGGAACAGCTCATTTCCTGCGCTGACGCTCTTCTTTACAGTAGTGTCACCCCTCTCCATTGGCTCCAACTACACAAAGGGAGAAAATCACCCAAAAATGACATCATTTACTCACTGTGTCGCTCCGAATCTGTGTGACTCTCTCTCTCTCTTCTGCGAAACACTAAAACTCAAGAGCCAGTGTTTTCGCTAAAATAAAAAGCACCATCTTAACTTAACATTTCATTTTTTTATGAAGTGGTATTATAACTCCTGGCATCAGATATACCTAATATCTTTAGTAATGTAAATTTAGATATATTTGGATACCTATATGATATGATAAAGCATTTCTAATGCAGTTTGAATGTCAATCATCATGAAACCTTGTGATGGGTCAAGGCACCAAAAACGCACTGCATTTCTTATAGACTGATTTTAATGTGATTGACTTGATGTTTTCATACCTATACATCTAAGAGCAGGTAAATAAATCAGTAAAATTATTACAAGTTAAAGTAAATGTTTTCTATCTTAATGTATTTTAAAATTTATTTTATTTCTGTAATGCAAAGCTGAATTTTTAGCATTATTTCTCCAGTCTTCAGTGTCACATGATCTTCAGAAATCAGAATAATATGCTGGTTTGCTTTTAACAATGTTGAAAACATTTGTGCTGCTTCAAAATTTTGTGGAAACTCACTTTTTTTCAGGATTATTGCATGAATAGAAAGTTTGAAATAATCTTATATCTTTATAAATGTCTTTACTGTCACCTTTGATCAGTTTAATGCATTCATTACAAAATATAGAAATTAAATTCTTAAAAATATATATATTTCTGACCCCAAAGCTTTTGAGCGGTAATGTATTTTGTAGCAGTAAGGTGACACGTGATTGGGAAAGGGAGTGTAATTTTGTCAGTGAGCGTCTCTACATCTGTCCACTGCCAACAAAGCAATTATTTTTGTGTTTTGCAGATGGGATTCTTCAGGAGGCATTACAGAGAGATCATAGAGGCCGAAAAGAACAGGAAGGACAGCGATGAAAGCTGGGATTGGGTCCAGAAGAGCCAGGAGAGCTTGGACTCGGTTCAGAAAATCCAATAAGCTGCTACCTTCACCACAGCTCTTTCCTAAAACCCAGAGCCTCCAGCCTTCCATATGTGGAAGAACAGAATATTCTCCAGATTTTTCGGAGGTTTGACACTTTTTTTTGTAGTTGATGGTGATCTAGCTGATGTTCGACCGTGTGGCCCGCCAGAAGAGACTCGCAGTGGAATCCCATTGATCCCAATGGGACAGGCCTCCTGCCAGTGGGTCTAAAGAGACGGAAAGAGAGACTTCCTGGAACGAATGTGGATATCGTGTCAATACTAGCAGACAATTACAACCCTCAGGGCGCTGTTAAAAAGCAAAAATCTATTTTTTATAAAATGTATTCCATACTGTATAGAAGAGAGCTTCAAGAGTTGTTTTTAAAGCACTGATGACTGACACACGCCGAAGAGTTGATGTTATTCCTTCACCTCAGTTTTCAGATGAACCTTGAAGATGGATTGTACCTCTTTATCCCCTCAAGATTTTAACTTACAAAGAATCGAAGCAAAAGTTTGTGTCTTTCATTCAGACAACTCATGAATTATTAAATGTTGCATGAACAAATGAGAATGACAAAAGATGCAAACCAAACAAAGCTGTTATTGCTCAAGTTGTTAAAGGAATAGTGAAAATTTGCTGAAAATGTGCTCACCCTGAGGCCATCCAAGATGTAGATGAATTTGTTTCTTCATCAGATTTGGAGAAATTTAGCATTTCATCACTTACACACCAATGGATGCTCTGCAGTGAATGGGTGCCATCAAAATGAGAGACCAAACAGATTATAAAAACATCACAATAATGCACACAACTCCATTAAAAGTTAAAATGCCTTGATGCAATTTGGCGTGGTTTGGATTATTGTGATTTTTATTTTTTTTGGGACTCATTCTGACGGCACCCATTCACTGCATAGCAAAGTGATGCAATGCTACATTTCTCCAAATCTGTTCTGATTAAGAAACAAACTCCTCTACATCTTGGATGGCCTGAGGATGAGTATTTTCAGCCAATTTTCATTCGACTTCAGTTCAGCTTTACTTAAAACAGAAAGAGAGAACCTTATAAGTTCTCAGCTCAAACCTGTTTAGTTAAATATAAGTGAAATTCACAAGCTTAGAGTATTATTTGTACTGCACTGGATTTTAACTCCACTGAAAGAAAGATGCATGTTATTCAAAAGGAAAAGATTTTGTTTTTATAGTCTTTCACCAAATATATTAACTTTCTCTTGACTAAATCCTATTTCACACAGAAATGCTGAAATCATATGTTGACTTCTGGTTGTCTAAAATCTCAAAATAAAAGCTATTTTATGAAACATTATGTAAGGGACACATTCCAAGTAACGAAGTACAATTCTACTGTAAGTATAAAAACCCGTCTTACAGCATGTTGTTATTTTTTAACAGTATACATGACACCATACCCCACCTTTCCTGCTTTTTTAACAAATCCAATAAGTTTCATGAAGTTCAGACTGCACAGGCCCAGGTTTGCAGGACCTGAAGTGTGTAATGGCCTAAAAATAGGTGGGAATGTGCAGTACCTCATCACTGGGCACAAACTTTTGTCAACATTTTGGAGTTCACTCAAGAGCATAGCATGAGCTGTTTACAGTCAGATTTCACATCCATTCAGCCTTTAACTGCTCGAACAGAAACAGCACAGAACCTAAATGTTTAATCGAGTTTTCAGTATAGAGCATCTGGAAAAAATAATAACTTCATTCAATGAACTTGGTTGCTTGTTTTTTGCATTTTCCTCTCATTGTAGAAGCTTCATGTGAAAGAAACCATTTATTTGGGTATTAGATGATCTCTGGAAGATTCTCCAAAACAAATATAGGCCTATCTCTTATTATTTGATCACTGACAAAACCACATCTGCATTTCATTTCCGGCCCAACACCAGGTTCTTGCATAGGTGTGTTTGAGAGACACATACTTGACTTTGTACATGTGTATCCTAACTGTGAGTGTTGTTGCCATTATCACCTATTTTGAGGATTTTAGAATAAACTACTGTCACTGTTTTATAGATGTATTGAGAAATATGTTTGTTGTACAAGCTCGAGCTATGTATTTATCTACTGAAACTGCTTTTTTAAAATTAAAAAAATCACAAACAGATGTTTTCGTCTCAGTTTTGTTGGGTGCCACCCAAAACAGTTCATTCAGTGGTGTTTCTTGTTGCACTGATGCCCTCTAGTGTAATGCCAGCTTACTGTTTAAACTACATTCTAGTCAATGTCTGCTATTCTGTGACAAAATTCATTGTACAACAATACATAAGGTTATTTTGGATTTATATATTTATCACTCCCCTTTAAAACAATCAAAGTTTGTTGCTTTGCAGCCTGAAATGAAGACTGACAGTTTTGGTTTTATCCAGCTCTATTTTCCAAGTGAAAGATATAACTCCAATATATCAGAATTTTTTTTGTAAAAAAACAGAATCACTGTGTTGGAAAAAGGATCACCCCCTCAGTAATGTCAGTATTTTCTGTTTTTCTGTGATCTTTCAGTCACTGTCATGTCAGAAGGTAACCTTTCTTCCCATTGACTACTTTCTGGCAGAGGGCAACACATTTTCAAGAATTTGACAGTATTTTGCCCCATGCATTTTTTTTACTAACCTTAAAAGTGCTCCATTCATTTTTTCAACTCGTATAGAATTTTTTTTTTAAATGTATTACTTTTTTTTTTTTTTTTTTTTTTTTGACATGTGGGTGTTTTATCTTTCACTTGGATGTTGTAAGATGCAAGTAAATACAGCTGGATAAAACAAAAACTGTGTCCGTCTTAATTTCAGGCTACAAAGAAACAAAATATGATTATTTAAAGGGATAGATTCTAAAGATTATTTTCTATACCCACTGTGTGTGTGTGTGTGTGTGTGTGTGTGTATATATATATATATATATATATATATATATATATATATATATATATATATATATATATATATATATATATATATATATATATGAATTTGAAATGTATGTTTACAGTTTATATGGTAAATTACTTACCATGGTAACCATGGGACATCTGAGAGCTAAACACACAGTGCTGTCCCATAGTTAATGCACTGCATTATTCATTAGCTGCTACTGTGACAGGCAGAACACTTGCATGGAGCTACTACACCACCAGGTAAGTGTTTATCTTAATATATCAATTAATAAAGAAGATCTTCACCTAGCTGCTTATATCAAACATTTTAATCTTACTCCATAAATGTCGGTATGAAAAATTGTTTGACCTGGCAACTGTTTAACAATGAAACCTTGTTTTTCAGTTAGAATGCATTCAAATATATTGACATCTATTCTGTTACAGTGAAAGAACATGACATCTATACTGGAGGACGGCTTGATAAAAACAAGCTCAATAGAGCAGGTGGTGGCCCCTCTGTCCTCTCACCTGTGTCACCTCACTCTTCTGTGCGGGAGCGAGACAGAACTGGATGAATTCACCCAGCTGGAAGCTGCAGCTAAAGCGGTGGCCAAAGCATCCAAAAACATGGCAGCTGTAGCAACAAGGTCAGTTGCATGTGTTTTCCTGACGGGATGTAAAGTGAAGCAGAAAAATTATATTTAGTAAAATAAATGCTATCATGAAAGTTTCTTTGCCTCATGAAAACAAATACATAGATCATTGTATATATAGTTGGAAAAAAATGCTTTGTTGCTTAAAGAAAAAGTACCAAGGCAGCACAATGCTAAAGTGGGGGAATTAGGTGGTAATACAATGGTACGTGTTCAAAAAAACAAAAGCTTTGTATTGCATTGTGGTTTATACTAAATGTGTTACTGGGTATTCACATTACACTTCATATCCATGCTTTTAGGTTAGTGGAGGATACCGATGATGATATTCTGAAGATGGAGATGGAGCCACTCGTGGAATCCCTGACTGTTTCTGGTCAGCACGTGCTCCTGGCCACCCAAAAGCTCAGCATACAACCGGAGATCATAGAGCACAGAGAAGAGCTCATTGAAGCCACTCAGAATGTGCTGTTAGGTGTGGTCAAGGTAATACGTTTCATAATTACATGAAGAAATGAAGGGAGTCCTGCAGCCACAGTCCTGCAGAGTTTAGTTCCAACCTAAACTACATACCTGTAGTTTTCAAAAAAATGCTGGAGGTGGTTCAGGTCCATTTAATTAATGTTGAAGCTAAGCTCTCCAGGAACTGATTTTAGCCTACTTGACCTTCACGGTTATGTCCAGAAAAGTGTTTCCCAACCTTGTTCTTAGAGCAGAGGTCTCCAACCCTGCTCCTGGACAGATTTCTGTTCCAACCCCAATCAAACATAGGCTTCCTGAAGCTAATGAAGGTGTTTAGGTTTATCTCATATTTACTGGTAGATATGTTTGAGCAAGATTGGAACTGAAGTCTGCAGGACAGTAGCTCTCCAGAAGCCTGGTTGGATATTCCTTAATGCTTTTCCACTGGGGCTGGAGCTGGAGCCGGTGCTTGACCAAGAGTGACACTCATTCAGAACTGGCTCACCTTTCCACTGGCTGGGAGCAGAACCCCCCATGTCACCAACATATGACTGAAAACCATCATTACCTCTGCAAGAGGAGAGCATTGGTCTCTTCAAACAACCACTGCCGAGCTGACATTTTTGATTACTGTTGTTAATGCAGTTAGTTTACCTGAACTAATACGGCTTTTATAAATGGCGCCTTTCAAACTGCGGTCTGTAAACTGGCCCAGGATTTGTTTGAGTGGAAAAGCTCAGTCTGGTTCCCAATTGGGCTCCATCTCTTGCAGCAGCCCTGGTGGAAAAGTGGTACCAGTCCTAGGAGGCACCCCAACAATACACGTTTAGGATGTCTCCCTTATCTAACCCATCGATTTCAGGTCTTGGAGTCTCTGTTAATGAGCTGATGAGTTTATTCAGGTGTGTTTGATTAGGAAGAATTGTAAACTTTTTTGTTTTGGTCTCTACAGATCCTTCTAGTGGAAGATGATGCGACCATAAGGAAGATTGCTGCAGCTGCTGATTGGCTCTTACAGTGTCTTTCTCAAGTAGGAGCTGCAGCAGACATATCATCCTTATTGAAAGCATTTCAAGTATACTCAAAGGCAATGCCACTTCTTCACAACTTGGTGGTGGAAAGAATTCAGGATCTGCGTGACAACAAACAACAGGAGCATTTGATGGCTTCTCTAGAAACCCTGAAGAAATGTGTTTCCATGCTGCACACTGCCATGTACACGACCATCAAACATCCACACAGCGAGGAGGCACAGAGTGCAAAGCAATACATCTTAAAGCAGGTGGACTCAACAGTAAATGACATCATTGCAACACTCAAGAGCAACTGTGAACCAGCTGCCAGTAGTTCATGTGGATATTACACCATAATACGAAACAAATTATTAAGACTGCTTTCTGATCCTGCATCTGTTAAAGATGGTGGTTTTGATGTTATACTTCGTGACCTAGTGTTCCACAGCATGGCAGTAGCAAAAACTTCTCATAGGAATATTCAGTTTGAAGTTGCTGCACACTCCAAGCAGGTCCTTCAGCTTTGGTCTGAGATGTCACAACAAATTAAATGCTGTGATGATCAATGGCTTGCAAACACATGTGCTGCTCTTTTGCAGCAAATCCACAAACTTGACGATGCTATGGTCAAGGCCACCCAGTTGCAAGTAATGGACATATTTGTCACTACTTCAACTCCCCTGGAACAGTTGGTGTACACCCTGAGCAGGATCGTCCAGGATGAACAAGATGAAGATAAGCTGCATCTGGAAACACTACAGGTTCGATCTGAATCCTTCATGGCTCATGCTGACAAGATATCAGAAGTGGCCGGCTTCATCTCAGCTTTAGCGTGTAATGAAAAGAGTCTTGAGAATGTAGAGAACTCAAGGGGATGCATCAAGAGGCTGAAACAAGCAATTTGTGTACTAATGCAAAATTTAGAGGAAGACGAGTTGCATTCAAGTGAAGCTCTGGAAAAACTAAAAGAGATGCAACAGAGATGGTCAGAGGAGATGGAGCAGCTCTTACATGCATTTAGTAGCATTATAAACGTGAAGGACTTTGTCTGTCTTGCTCTTAAGGAGATGCAGAGCAACTGGATTGAGTTTGTTGATGCACATAATGATGAAGAAGCACACATTCTCACCAAACAGGCAAGCTTGCTCATTAGATACATGAGCTTGGTAATCCAGGTTGTGAGAAGGCATGTCAGTAAGAGTGACAATCCAATCTACCGTAACGGACTTCTGGTTCTGATAAAGCAAGCGGAAGGATCCGCTGCTGAGGTGACTAGTTATGTCACTGATATCTATTCTTATACCAGTCTTAGCAATGAGACTTTCTCATTACTCTCTAAAAGTGTTTCAATAGCCTTAAAACACTTTGATATTCTACGTGAAGGACTTGATGGTTTGCAGCATCCACATCTGCTCAGCCCACTGCGGGAGGGAGCTCGCCAGTCTGCCGGTACTGTACCATGTGCAATGCCCATTTCAGAGCATGAAAGATCAACTGAAGATCATTCCGATAAAACCGAATCTGAGTCTTCAGTGCAAAGTTCAACTAGTGAGGAAACTCCATGTCAGGTCAAAGCTGGTTTAGAGAATCCGGCTGTTCAAACAATAATGGAGTATGCTGTGCCAAACCCTGAAGAAGCATGGATTGCACCTGTCGTGGAATCTAAAGCTGTCATACAGCTCCATAATATTGATTTGTTGCCTCTCTTGTGTGAAGTTGTCTGCATGACCAAAGGTAAAGATGTAGAGGCTCTTAACATGGCTTGCACTGGAGTACTAGGACTCTCAAACTGCTATGCCCAAGCTACAAGAGAAGCCACCAGTGTCATAGACACAGCTGATAGTAAGGAAGTGGAAAATCTGCGGTCCAAACTCGTGTCCTTGACACCCTTGCTTGTCCAGACAGCACAGGAAACAGCCATGAGTTCAGCCATGAGTGCAGATAGCATTTATAAACACAGCACGGAATTCTCTGACCTCATCAAAAATGCCCGTAAGATATTGCTTCCAGTGGCAGGGAAGTGGTACCATGCTGTTTGCTCCATGTTCCAAAACTATGTACCCAATCAGTTGGAGACCATCACACAGGAACTTACGGAGGTCATGTGTTTATGCGCAGATGCTGTGCAACTTGTGACATCTTCGGATATAAAGGTGATGGGAGAGTGTCATGAGAGTATAATGTCTTTGCAGAGCAAGCTCCAAAAAGCCCAAACCAACACCAAGAATCTAACAGATATAGCGGGTTCAAGACCAACTCAAAATGATGAACTTGATGGTCTCTGCATGCTTTGGGCCTTGTCTGTCCAAGTAGTGTTGAACTCATTGGATAAGATTGTGGGAACAGCAACAACTGATGGTAAGGGGCACACAGTCACACATCAAATGACACCCAAAAAATGGTTGTCAGTAATATCTGAGAACTCACTTCGTATACAAGAAGCTGCAAGACTGTCTTCTCTGAACTGTCGAGATGGCTATAAAGTTAAACTAATAGGAGAACTACAAGATGACGTGAAGACACTTACGGACTCCTACCTACAGGCTGCTGAAGAAGTTGGTACAGTGTCCCTCTCAAGTGTCCTGATGCTGGCAAAGTCAGAGCTGCTTCAGAGACAGCTTCAGATTAAAATGAAAGCACTCTCTTGTCTTCTGAGCAAAGTTAACAAAGATTATGTGACGGCCGTTCAAAACACTATTGCTTTGGCATGCTCTGTCCAAACAAATGATAGAGACATGGAAACTGAAGATACTCTGGTACAGTTTGAAAGTGCTGCCGAACTGCTTATGCAGAATGTTAAAAGCGCCACAGAGTCCATTCAGGACTGTTTCAATTTCATTAGAGACCCAAAGGAAAGGTCCAATCTAAGATTCATTAATGACCACTTAACATTTCAAATGTCAGACATTGTGAGTAGAGCCAGACTAATAGCAGAGACACAAACTCTTGGAGACACTCTCACCCTTGATATCCAGTCACAGTGCTGGTCAGCAAAGGCACATTACCTCGTTGAAGAAATCTGTAAAATAGATGGAATTCTTGCAGTCACAAAGGAACAAATCAAGTGTAGCTTGCAGGGCAAAGAGTCTAGTACATTAGTCATGTCCCAGACACCAGGTTTCACAAAAAAAGCAACATTAAATCCTCTATCTACAAATAATCAAGGTCCTACTAAAAGCAAACCAAGTGTCCAAGATGTGTCCAATCAGGAACCAAATAAGGTAAAAAAAAGAATGTTGATGAAACATGTTAAAGTTGAAGAATGGACAACATTATAGATCTAGCATTATAAACTATTTATCTACCTCAGGAAGAGACATCCAAGAGGAGCCCAAGAGGTCCTGTGTTTAACGTAGTAGATACGACCCTCTCTTACACTTCTCTCTTTCTGAAACGGGAAACTGAGAAGTGGGATGATCAGGGTAACCAGATTGTCAAGGTGACAAAGGAAATGGCAGATAAACTCTATCACATGGCGCAGTACCTGAAGAAGAAAGGGCCAATCCAGGTCAGAAGCTTCTCAAGTTTTCTTCTGTATAAAGTTAATGTTCCCATACTGACACTTGCTTGTTTCACCTGTAGACCAAAGATGCTTTTGTAACATCTGCGAAAGATCTGGTCTCAAGCGGCCAGTCGATCACCAAGTTTGTGCGTGTCATAGCAGACCACTGTCTGGACAAGCATTGTACTGAGGAGCTGTTCGTCATTGCGGAGCAGATCCTTACCATTTCCAACCAACTTACCATCATCTCAAGGTGAGACGATCAACAGTTCATCTCCCTGACTCGCAACAATTCTGATTGTCTCTCTTGTAGTATCTAAAAGTTACTTTCTTCCTTAAATCCCTGACACATTCAATCATGTGCAAACAACATTTCCTGTAAATTAAACATGCAAAAATCTCATGTGACCCAAGGGGTGCATGGTGTCTCTACAGTGTTAATGCAGTTACTCCTGGGTGCAAATCATCAGATGAGATCCTGGTGAAGAATGCACAGAATCTACTCCAGTCAGTTATCCAAGGAGTACGAGCTGCAGAGACTGCCTGCATCAGGGTAAGTTTTTTTTGTTTTTTGTATGATTTTTAGCATGCTTAACTTCAGTGTTTCAATTTTAAATGTCTGTTTCTGATTCTATAGGGTTTGAAACAGCCTGAGCCAAACTCGGAAGCAGCGAAGGCAGCAGCGTTCTGTTTCCAGTGGAAAAAGGGTTTCCTTATTCACCGAGCTCAAGAACAGCTTAACCCCGAAACTGATGATTTGGGTCTACGTAGGACCGCCCAGCATTCAGCGGCGCCCAGCCTTGCACCAACCATCAATATGTTAGATCATAACAAATGAGTGAACGCAAAATAAAGTATCTTAATTTTGCCTGTAACTTTTGGATATTCTGTTATTATATGTTGAGAAATCAACAGCATTGTGCACCAAACTAAAAAGCGTTATGAACACAATGTGCCTTTAGAAAATACAACCGAGGCCATACAAATAAACATGAAAAGTACACAAAATGTGGATAAGGCAAGGATAAAACATTTCCGATATAATTTTATTTAATTATCAGTATTTAAGTAGAAATTGCATACCTGATCACATTTATTTAATGTAATAATTACATAACTAAAATACATAATTATTCTACTGCATATATTTGTTGGTTTATCGATCCAACCTTTTTAAAAACCGTTTAGCAACATGTAGAAAAAGGACATAAAAAGCAAAAAAATGAACATATTCCTAATGTAAACCAAACTTCCTAATGAAACAATTTTCAGCTGCAGACATTTACAAAGGAAGAAATGTTGATTTGGTATTCAGTACACCTATACATTCAATAAATTTAAGAATGATGATTTACATTAGGAATGCATGCTACTTTTTTGTATTGGTCCTTTTTTTCACATTGCTTTTTTAACATTTGTCTGATTTAAATATCTATATATAACTGCAGATGATATTTGACTAAATAGTTTTGAGGATGCAATCCTTCTAAAATCATTGTATAGTAAAATGGATTAACCTGAAGGCTAAAACAATTACTGAAATTGTTCAGCCGACTGCAATGGTCCTGGACTTCACAACACAAAAGTGACAATCAACTAAAAAAACACTAATATCCGAATCTCTCAATTCCTTTATATTTTATTTTAGACATCCAATAAAAAACGAGGAAAGTGACTGCTGTATTTAAATTCCCTTTCTACCATTTCAGTCAAACCGGAAAAGAACACAAAAACAATTCATTTTCTGTGGAAAAACATACAAATAAAATAGAATTATCTACGCAAAAAAAACAATGACCATAAAAAAAAGCCTTGTGTTAAAAAGAAAACCATTTACAATAGAGATTCTCTGAAAGGAATCTCATAGGAACCTTTTCATCACCAAAATCACAAATGATTTGATGAAATGCACAGTGGACATAAACGTGACACAGAAGTGCTGCTATATTACAGTGTTTATATATACTCTGTGTGTAGTTATATGATAAATACTGTGGGGATTAAGCAAAAATGTATATTTTTCTATAGCTTTACAGAGTACTACAAATATGAATAGTTTAAGCCACACATCCCTTTTAACCGCTGATAGCAACAGAAGCATTGTGTCACTGATATTTCATATACTCACCTCTGTCTGTTACAATTGAAACATTGTTTCAATCTATTAATTCACAAGAAGCCTAAATAAAAATATGTCTGGTTAGATCATGATGCAGCTGTGGAGAATGTATGTACAAACAAATATAAATAAATAGAAAAGCTTCATATACATGCAGAGTGATTACAAAGAACAGATGTACAGTATACAGTAAAATGCATGAGCTATATTCTATATAGGTGTGTTTACTGACAGAATGGAGAGGCGGTAGGGTCAAATGTTTTAAAGACATCCCTCAAGGGTCTGTCTTTTTTCTTACTGTCTTTGTCCTCCTCATCCTCTTGGGGAGTCCCAGCAGCAGGACCCACAGGTTTGTTCTGCCGCGGGTCAGTGTAAGCAGGCCGGATCAGTCCTGCTAGTGCCTGGATTGGCAAGTTGTGCACAGCGGGAGCTGCCGCCCGGACTGGCGAGCAAGGAGACGCTGGCATTACTGTAGGCACAGGAGGATTTGACGGACAGCCACTTGTGTTGCTCTCAGAGTCCTCAAGTGGACTTTTTTGGTCTTTTTCCCACTCCTGTGCCCTGTGATGGTGAGCCATGTGGTGGAGAGCTTGGGAGCTTCACAGATGGCTTTAGGATACTCGGTTTTTTAGAGTGCTCCTCACCATCACGTTTCGGGGAGAGTAGGCTGTGATTGCGTGGATCGTATAAACTAATCCCACCTAACAACGTAGTAGGGCTCTCAAGTCCTGCTCCCCTTGAAGACGCCAGGCGGGGAGCATAAGGGGGCAACTTTTCTGACTCGGGCTTAACCGAAGCGGCAACCATTTGGTTTGACGACCCACGCTGTAGCCGCGGGTCAATGGCTCCTCCTCCAGATGGACTCTCACTCATACCCTGTAGCTTGGAATCCAGGCTTCCAGACCGACTGATTCTGGGATCAAGAGTCTTATGAGTACGTGGGTCCAGGGGCTTGTCTGGGTGGTGGTGATGAGCATCTGCAGTCCTACCGGGAGGACTGCCGAGTCGCCCAATGCCCTCTTTGAAGCGGGCGGCTGCCAGACGTGGATCAGGAGGTGTTGGGGTTGCTGAAGGAGGGTGATCCGGTGGGGAGGAGAGGCTACGGTTTAGTTGAGCATCTGCGATTAAAGGTGGCAGGGGAAGATTTATGGAAGGCTCCTGTTTGGGAATCAATAGAGGAATGAGGTCCTCTGGAGCCCAAACCACAGTTTGTGCAAAAACCGGACGCTGGAGGAGAATATCCACCCGGATGTGGCTGAACTGCTTGATTTGACAGCGGGGGTCACGCAGCGCGGCTCCAGGGCTGGGATCCAACGGGATCAATGCTGCTCGTTCCCTCAGCTCTCTCTCACACTCGTCATCATCCTCTCCGGCGGGAGGTTTGTGGGACACGGCGGGGTTTGGGTGGCGATGAGGGTCAGGTTTGGAGGAGTCCAAAGGTTTCATCTTGCGTGGGTCTCTGGCAAGCCTGGGGTCCCCGACACCATCTCCAGCGTCTTTCCTGGGATCTGGGGGACGCTGACGAGGGTCAGCTTTTATTCGAGGATCATTGGGCAAAGCTCGTTCCTTCTGGAGTCTAGGGTCGGCTGGTCCCGCACTAGGCTGGTTTTTTAGCATTTCGTTCTGCTTCTTTATAGTATTAAGGATGGCTGTTACACTTCCACCCTCTTCCTCATCACTGGAGTACCAGTTAGGGGCTTCATCTAATAAACAGAAATTATATTAGAATATGAACATTTAAACAGAATCAAACCGGAACCAAGAACTATTTTAAACCTACTTTGCTAATGTATTATTAATGAATATTAACATTGATTTGACTATATATAAGTTAATAAAAATATATAATCATCACCCTGGTTCCCTCAACAAAAAAGCCAACAAGATTTTCCCATTGGCTTTTGGATTATTGCAAAAAATAAGCTCTGTGACCAACAAAAGTTTATGATTCTTACATGTTTTGTTAATCAAGATAATTTTCTCAAATTAACACAGCTTAGTTCTACTTGTTAGCAACTGCTTATTTCAAGACACATAAAAGCTTCAAAGAATGAACAAGGTATTACTGATGTATTTTATGTTGCAGAATAAATTGTGAAAATATCTTGAACTTGTGTTAACCCAAAAAAAAACCACTGACATCAGGAGGATGGGACCATTAGTTCAAAAACGTAACTTGTTTCCAGGTTATAAGACTAATTCCTGCAGCACTCTATTGTTCAGGGTTAAAGCATCATTGTTTCAAATTGTTTATTTCCAACATCCCACGCTAACCTTTCTCTCTGATGGGAGGTGCAGACCCTTGTCCATCATTCCTGTGAGAGTCAGAGTCTTGCTTGTTTTGGTTTAGATGTAAAAACAAAGCCTTCTGTACAGCCGGAAGGAAATCCTGCATCCCACTGGAATCAGAGCTCCCATGTGACTGGGAGTCCTGCATCGGTCCCTCATCTGTAGGTACAACAGAGAATAAGGCATGAATAGATTCATATTTTATAAATATCAAACGTTTCATAAACAACAACAACTGAAACAATAATGCCAAATGAAAACCTACCCCCTTGGGCCAAAGACTGGCTGCTAAACAAATTCTTGAAGAACTCTGAGGGCATCTGGCCCATGTTTTGGAAAGGCATGTTCATTGGCATGTCAGGCACAGGTTGAAATGAAGCCCCGTGTTGATTCAGTGGAGGACGGTTCATGTGCTGCATGTTTCCATGAAAAGCAGGCGGCTGACCTGGAGGTGGCATTGGAGAGCACTGGCCAAAGCCCTGGGGTGGAGGTTGGCCTGGTGGGCTTTGGGGCATTCCTGGACCTGTAAATGGTATGGGAGGGCTCCCTATGGAGCCTGGATGAGGGGAATGGGAAGCATTGGGTGGAGAAGACATAATATTGCCAGCCTGCATTTCCTCAGGGCTACTGCCAAACTGTGGACCACCTTGAAACTGTCCAGCAGGGGGAGATGCACTGTTGTAGAAATTGGGCCTGCAATGAAAACAAGAAAGAAACATGCTACAAACCAACAGCAAGAAAAACAACTATTGTTTAATTGACACTCACTTGGGCTATTGGGGAGAAAAACATATTTCTAAACTTGTCTATAATGATGAACAGGTAATCCATACAATGCCAATCTGAAATAACTGGTGGTCTTTAATTTTAAAGTAGTTTGGCAAAAACGTGGAAATAATGACCTTTTTGAAGGTAGGTAGAAATAATTATCTACTGTTCAGTTTGACTTGTTGATTGAAGATTTATTTACTGATATTGCCAACTTGTAAATAGAAGTATACGAAAAAGCTAAATGACAATGCTAAATCAGGTTATATGACATGTAAACAGACCAAACTTGACCAAATATTCTAGATGTAAACAGTCAGTGTTAAGAGGACTAAGTCAATAAACATCAAAAGTACCTTAGAGCAATCTTCTGTGCCAAGTCCACAGTAGGCTGAACTTTAATCTCAAAAAGAGAGGGGATCTTCTTGCCTCCATCCGTTGGACTTCCAGGACCAGGAGTGGGTAATAATCCGACTCCTGGAGGTGGTTTTGGTAGTGGAGCGATTCCTTGTTTTCTCAGGTCTTCTAACTCCAGCTCATCCTCATTGATAGTTTCCTCATCTGTATTTAGGATCTAAAATGTGCAACGCCAATTAGGTTTCCAATGTGTGATTTATTCATTGAATGTGACATACAATATTCGATAGAGTTGATGCTAGAATGTAAACCTTGCTAGATGTGAAAGTTGCATATCTGAACTTTTATAAAGTGATAAAATAACTCTAATTGAGACCCTGGAACTGTATATTTACTGAGAACGCATTTTATTACCACTGCATTGCTGAGCAAGGCACATTATCCCAAGTTATATGTATTTTAAATATGAATACAGGGCATGTATCTGTATGGAAACTGAATATTAAGTCTCAGTTTAGTTCATACCTTCTCCAAAAGCTCCTTGGTAACATCGGTTAAAGGCTCATGGGAGAACTTGCAGTTGTCTCCTTGATAACACTTTGCTCCGGTGTGAAAGAACTTGCAAGGATACTCACATACACTTTAGGGTCAAGGTCCAAAATGGGAAACAAACAAGAGAAAACACTTTCTTTTTTGACTAATGACATGTTAAGATTATCTCTTACTGTTAATCTGTTAAAAACAGATCCAAGAAATGTTTGGAAAGGATATTGTGCATGTATATACAGATGTCTCCTTTGGTACAGTATCCCTGGACATAAAACTTGCACAGTTCTTTCTTCTTCTCTGGAACAACATTATCATGTTCAAACTTGCACTGGTCCCCCTGTGAAGCATTAAGATCACGTTTCACTAACAAATGAATTTTGACTTATAAAATGAATGAAGAAGTGTGAAAAGGGTGGAATAAGCTTACCTTGATGCATCTACCCTCAAGGAAGTATTTACAAATGTGCCTCCCATTGTGTTCAACCGTATGTTGATTAATGAATTCCTGGCTCATAATTGGACGCTTCTTCTGGAAACTGGGTGGTCCTCTAGAATCCTGTATGAGGACAAGACAATAATAACTTGAGTGCCCTGAGACCTCACCAGTTTACTCAAAAAAAGAGAAGTACTCACTCCGTCTCCTCCACCATGTTCTCCACCTCGACCGCGACCCCGGCCCCAGTTCTTGCCCTTCTGTTTCTTATTCTTGTTCTGCATTCCCCGTCCCCTGCCAACGGCACCACGACCTCTACCTCGCTGCCCACCAACTATATAACAAGTGAACGAAAAAGTTGAAAGATGATCAAAATAAGCCACATTTAACTCGAGATCAAGGGTTTAGCATGTTGGGTCTTCAGATGGATTCCCATGCAGACTTCTATAATATTTGTAAGCAGAGTAAACAAACATACACTGCTGTTGTTGTCCCTTCATGATTGGTCTCTTGGCCTGGTCTTTAGGTCCTGCTTTGCCGTGACCAGACGACTCTTTAGCATGTTTGTATTTAGACAGCTCCTCAGAGAAATCATCGTCTTCATCATAGTCGTACTTTTCTTCACTGTAGTCACTGTATTTATCCAAATCGCTGGTCTTGTGCTGTATTGATCTCGGAGGTTTTGCGGATTCATTTTCCCGCTGGAGACGTGGGTAGAAAGGAAATTTAATTGCATGCTGCTGATAATGAAATTTTAAATCTAGTACCTGATCGTGAACTCACCTGCGCCAATTCTCCGTCATGGTCGCGATATGTTCCTTTGCTCTTCTTGCTCTTGGGTCTGTCTTGTCGCTCGTGCTCCGAGTCATAGCTGTCCGAGCTAGATCCGCTGGATGGAGAATGATGCTGAATTGGAAAATTTTTAAAAAGAGGTAAGAGGAAATGTACTAGTATCAGTTGCATTAAAAAGATACAACGAACGAAAGTACCTTTTGTCGGTCTCGTCTCCTTCTCTTCGACCGTCGCTTTTCTTTCCTGTGTCGCTTTCGCGAATGCCGGTGTGACTTGTCATCTTTTTCTCTGTCTTTTCCCTTCTCTTTGTCTTTCTCGACCTCTTCAGGCTCTTCCTTAGCTTCCTTCACTTCTTCTATGCTTATGCCTTCATCATCTATTTCTCCATCCTCCAATTCTCCATCCTCCCTGTAAGATCAAAACAAGCATGTTTGAGGATAGCCAGGAAAATGCTATCAAATCAGTGAAAAGGCTAAATATTCAGAGCAAAACTAGTATTCAAGCATCATCACTATTATTGTTCATACTCAGAATTAGGGGTTTTTTATGAACTTTTTAAAGACTTGAGCCAGGAAGCAACCACCCACAAAGAGCATGAAGCAATGCATTGACAAATTATAAGCTATAACTTAAAACTTCTATAGAAAGCAAAGTGGAAAAATAGGAAAAGAATGAAGAAAAAAAAAAAAGTGTCTATTCTGTCCTGGAGACCCGTAGGCTTGAAATGCACACAGCATTTTAAAACATGAAGATGAAATTAAAGAGTCATGTAATCATGCAGCATAAGCTTTCCTCTTAAATGCATAATGCATGGAGCAAACTCTTATTGGATTAAAATCAATACGGAGGTTTGCTTTGCCAGGTGTCAAATTCCCAACAGATTACAGATCTTTAAAGTCGGAAATGAGAGCAAGGAGACACAATTACACTGATGCCTTGTCCAAATACCCACACATGCTGTCTTGGCCACTTGAGAGCAAATGCTCATGACAGCAAGTAAGTGTGCAAGACTGTCCAGATCTTAAAAACAGCAAAACACAGTGCTCTTAACACACACCAAATCCCACTCCGGAGTGGTATTCAAGGCTTAGTGTATCCCATCATGCATCATGTTGTGGAAATAAATCGCGAGACGTTTTTGCCAAGATCGTGAAGGTTCACAGAAACCTTTCCAATGCAAGTTAAATATTAATAATAATTGAGATATTACATATGATTTGGTAATAAAACAAAGCGCTACACATTTTATTACTACATTGATTAGAATATTTATATGTATATTTACATTTGGAACTGCTTTTTATCACTTAATTAGAAGCACCACAAATTAATATTGTCATGTTATAGGGACTACTGAACAGACATTTAGAAGTTGATTTTAAAATGCAAAGTATTTAAAATAAATCAAAAATACATTTTTTACAACATTATAAGTGTGTCCCATCAGGTTCGAAACACTTGTTGTCTTCATCCTCACTTGAACACTTGGGCCAAATACCAGGAAATACATCATAGAAGTAGTCAAGTGCAAAGAGCACAAGTGTGGGTATTTGGACAAGGCTTGAGAGTCTGGAGGTCTCTCAGTTTTTGCCAAACTAGGTCATGACACTATAGAAGGAAACCAAGATCTCTTGGATTTTTACACAGCTAAATAATGGCCTTAACATACATTGACAAAGCATGGACAATGCAAAAGATGCCACTATGGTCCTCTGGTGGGTTTAAAAACACAAAATAGTTAATAGTCAGCGTTGCAAAATGGGATGATGTAGTGACTTTGTAGGTGATTATTGGTTTGATAACTAACTTGGCATCTTCTGTGTTTGACATTAAGGGAAATGGAAGGAAACAAAATAATTACAATATTTTAACCATGCTGCATTTTTCGATTTTGAACATATGACCAATAAACGATGGGTAATGCACACACAGAGATACAAGGTGCAGGATCTGGATGCTGTCGAGGCCAAGCCAGCAATTTCTTATTCAATAACACGCCAATATTGTCAACTTAAGTGCAATGAATAGGATATAAATGTATCTGAATTGGGGGTCAGAAATTATTCAAGAACCAGGACATTAAAAACCCTCAAGAAATGCCCTAGATATTTAATACCTAACTTGAAAAATATTTATCTAGGCCTATCTTGTTGTGGTGTTGAGAAACGATTACATTAATTTAGCATTATTTCTGACAATGACATTTGATTAAATGGACAACGCTCTGTGAAATTATAAAAATTTTTGATGATGAATCGTGGCACAAAAAGACCAGCGAATGAATGTCTGCATGAATCAAGTGGGCAGATTGAATCTTAAGCCAACCTACAGATCCTCCAATCACTGGCTGATAATTAAAATTTCTCAAACAATGCCTCAACAGTCCTGTCATATGAATCCCCAGGCATGTTTTTCCTTTCCCAGGTGGCGGGCGTTAAAAATGGAACGTGAGTGGGCGGGCATCTCAAGACTATTTACATATTTAAAAGCCTTCAACGACTTATCATCAATTACTATAATAACGAATTACAGCCTCCTACAAATATCCTTAATCAGAACAAATGGGGAAAGCGATGGAAATTGACAAAGATGACCAGTGTCACTCTGAAACATATATTAAAATGAAAGTGCATGCAGGAAAATGTTTACTTGTGGGGAAGGCCTGTCCAAAAAAAAAAAAAAAAAAGACCAAAAACGAAGCCTAAACGTACTTGACGTTGGAAAAAACTAAAACAAGATTCACATTCACTCGATAGACGCACACAGTGAAGCATTTGCAGATAAGAACATGTTTACTCGACCTTTCTTCCCCTGTTCAGCTCACAGTCTGTCATGTTTTTGT